>NC_141158.1:95929674-96089049 GCF_053477565.2 Lygodium microphyllum | reverse complement strand
TTTGGCAAATTGAAATCCTAGAGCTGGGATTGACATTTAGGTTAATGTAGACCTTTTTCATGACATTAGAGAGCGGGATTGGCTCTTGGTGAGAGGTCACATGAGGAAGCACTTTGGTGGTTTGGCCAAAGGTGACGATTTCATGGTCATGTATGCTACTATAGAGGCATTGGTAGTAGGCATTGAGAGGTACCATGGCTACTTTTTGTTTTTAGAGCTTGGTATAATCAATATTGATATTAGTGTCTTTCGGAGGCACTTTGGCAGTGGCTTGATCGCCCATTGCATGGGTATTCATGGTCCTATTTGAGTGCCATTGTTGTATGTACTATGATGAGTCATTATCATTGATGTTGTATTGTATTGATCGCCCATGATTTGAGAGAGGATGTTAGTAGATTGTATGTCTCATGGGGGAGTTTGTGTATTTTAGTGGGGCATTCATAGTTTATAACAAAGAGAGGATCTAGACTGACCGCCCAAATTGTGGTTGCTAGTTCCACTTCCATCAGGGGCCCTCTTTTTGGGCTGGCCACTTTGGGTATTTTGTGTGCTTGTTTCTAGGCAGGCTCTCTTCTCGCTCACTCATACTTTGTTCACTTCACTCGCATATTGGGGAGAGAGGGAGACAGTGCCCATTTCTAGTAAATTGAAGTTTGAGCTTTGTATTTGTCTTGTGCGTTGACATATGGATTCCATTTTACGAGCATATTCTTTCTTGAGTTCTTTTGTTCTTTGCAAGTTTCTCTTTTTTTTGTGTGCGCGCGCAGTCTATTAGGGCAGTTTCTCATGCTTTCTTTGCTGCTGAAACCAGCCTTCCATCTCTGATAGGGTGGTAGATAACCTGATCTAACATGTATTACAGCAAGCAAATAAATTCACAAATCTGAAATAGAACTTTACCATAAAAAACTTGGAAAGTTGATAGCCAATTGGCCGCAAAACTAGAGCTCCTTCTAGTATTTCTTTAAACTGTATTGCTATGATTCTATAGTACATTGAGATTTAGATTGATCTCTCTACAAATTCCATTGCTTTGGGTTGTTACCAAAATGAGCAGCAGCATTATGAACCATTCAGCCCCTTGATTCTAACACAATTTGAGTACAAATTGAATTGGGAACACTTGCATGCCGGTCAACTTCAATGTGGATACAATCTCTATCATGTTTGTAATGGCCTCAATTCCAGCAGTTGCTTTGATCTTGTCCTTTTGTTTAATGGGCACATTCCTAGAGGTGGCTGACAAACCCTAATTTCTGCTGTAAATTAGGCCTCTGACAATGTAAACAGTGCTGTCCACCTTCAAATAGGTGAGAAAAATTGAGAATAGGTGAGACTTGATAGCATACTTCTCGAGACAGCTAATAAACCCTAATCACAGCAATAATTAGGTCTTAATTCTGCTAAACAGTGTTGAATATCTTTAGATTTGTTGAGATGAGGGAGAAGCATAGTAGAGTAGAGAGAAACCTTCAATTTGGTGCCAAAAAAGTGCTGTGACAGCAATCCCCTCTTGTTTTAGAAAGAGAATATCAGGTTACCTGCTGGTTTTTAGGGTTTTGCTTGGTCTTTGAAACCCTAACTTCTGCACCAGCAACTGTCAATGACCTCTTTTTCGGGTTTCTTGTTGTTTACAGCCCCAAATTGGCTCGAGATCAGGTTGCCTTGTTGTCTTGAAGATTTAGCACTTGTCTTCCTACTCATAACTAAGTTCTCCATCCTTAGATCTGTCCCAAACAGTTGAGCGAGAAAAAGAGCCCAACTTGGAAGATAAACACTTGCATGCAGCCCAAAATTGACCCACAATTGACATTTGGAAAATTTTCATTTTCACTAGGGACATGCAAAAACAAGCTACCCATTCAAATAACCTTAAAGGATGCCCAATCTCAATTTTAAATTCTAACCTCTTTGAATTTGAAAGTGTTGAATCTTTTCACAAATCTTAGTTTAGGACATTAAATTATTTAAATCTCTAACCCCCATGACACCAAAAGTCATTTCCAAGGAAAAATTCAATGTCCTTGACTATTGGTTCAGGCACCCCATTGGCATTGACACCTACGAGAGGATCAGCCTATCTTCTCCCTCAGCTTTTCTAGGACTAGAACCCTTTGTTCAATTATGTTGTGATAAGCTCCTAGGATATATAATGCCAACAGTCTTTTATTGCAAACTCCCATAGAAAATATTGAAATAGCTTCTCCAAAGAGTTCCAAGTAGTCTTGCTAAACACAAAGATGGCACCAACAAAAATCACTGCTTTTCACCAGCATGGTGTCGTAGAACACAAGGTCTATATGTAGCATTTATTGAACCATGTGAGCTGAAACGTAGCATTTAAGTGGATAAGTCAAAAGCCAGATGCTTGCAGAGATGACCTTCATGGAAGATGATCCTGGAATGCAAGCAGCCCCTAAGAGGCTTCTTTTATGTCCCTTGTGAAGCATCAGGGGCTGTTGACATGACTGATTGACTGCCGTGTCCCACTTGGCTTCTCTGGTCGTAAATCTTACTGCACACATGGTTTCACATGCAGATGCAGCTTCGTTGAAACTTTATCTATCCTCACCTTTCATTCATGCTGGGAAAGCCACACTAAACACCCTACCTCTGACTTTCATTTTTCTGTACTTGGCCATGGTTGATTAAGGTCTGCGCTTGGCTGTTACTTGTGTTAATTTTCAGTCGAAGATTGACTGAATTTTGTATATGCTCCACATAGAATTTAGAAACACGGAATGTCCATGTGCTGGGGGTAGTTTTTGTTCAAAGTTGACTCAGTCTGTAAATTGACATAAGCAGAAAAATGTTCATGACCATAACTCTGGCAGAAAATCTTTCAAGCCAGTGTCATCTGTATGCATTAGCAAGAACATACAAATTTTGCATTGCATTCCTTTTTGATGGCTTGTCATTCAACAAAAGACAGAATATGCCCCTCAACACGTATAAAATGTTCTATGATGGCAGATATCTAGTGGCATTAACACTTTTGTGGAACCTGAATAAGAAGGTCATCCTTGTGCCGCCAAAGCTTAGTGTATTGCGTTTGAACCAGTTTTTAAGATCGGGTGAGCTGCAGATGCTACTTGCTGATATGTAGTCAAATCCCTTTTTTGTCCTTGTTCACATGCTCCTGATATCTACATATGGTTCATGATTCTTTAAATGATTGAGGTGAGCAGGTGGTTTCCTTCTTGGACGCACAATAGCAGTACTTTTCACCATGACCCTTGCTACATCAATGGCTGCTAGGCAGGGTCCAGTTGCTATGGCAGCACAGCAGATATTAATGCAAATTTGGCTGGCGACATCTTTGTTATCAGATGCTTTGGCTCTAGCAGGGCAAGTAAGCTTCTCCACTTGTAGAAAGTATTATCATTTTGTTGATTGTGGTCCCAAGTTCTTCAATTTTGAAGCAGCCGATGATCTGTTGTTGCAAACATTGTAAGAGCCAAAGTGGCACAATCCTCTCATGGCATCCGGTTTCAAATTAGTACATGACTCCAAGCTTTTGGCAGGCACTTATGGCTACAGCTTTAGCTAAGGGGGATGTTGCGAAAGCAAGGAATGTTGCCTTTGGAGTTTTACAGGTGGCTGGTTTTTACATGATCTTGTCTGTACATCTCTGCTGTCTTGATATATGTTTGCTCCAATAATGGCTTTACTGTACTTTGATTCTAATGTGATCATCTTGAGGTATCCTCAACAAACAAGTTGTTCTTTGATGGGAAATGCTTAGAGCATAAGTGCATGCACGTCTGCATTCATTTGGCTCTGACCTTTCATAATCAGAACTTTTCAAGCATGTATTCATGTATTTAAATATGGGTCTTGTCTAGAGACATCTTGTGTAACTGCTAGCTGGGTCCATAACTTGTGGGATACCTCTGTCACAACTGGTTGTTCCACATGTTTCCCATCTTGATTTTCAGAATTTTGCTACTTGAATGAGTAAGAACAACACATAATAGTTTAAAATGTATAAGGATAAAAATAGTTTTCTATTGCATTTCGGGTCTATTTTGTCTACACATTAAGAAATCACATTTTCTCTCATTAAAGTCTATTTTTCTTAGGTGCTTCCATCTATGCCAGTAGTAGAATATGGTTACTTTATTATGAACTGGAAAGGTGAAATATTAGACTATGCACATTGGGAATATACTTTGTCATGCAGGATTTAAAAGTAGATTAACATGAATCACAATAAGCTGATTACTGTTTGCAAAACCTAGAAGATAAACATTAATCCAATGTAGAATTAGGTAGCACATCCATCTCAACGTTGGGGCCTCATGGCTGACCAATTGTTGAGGCCACTCCACTTCGCTGGAGTTGTCTTCCGAAGAAGCGGCATTGTTAGAGGTTAATTGGGTGCACACACACACACCACAGCACACAACCCCCCCAGTAAGAAAAACACACGTGCACACACAAAAAGAACCTCCAAAGGGGGGAAAGGGAAAGAGGAAGAAAAAGAACACATGGAGTCACTTACCTTGTGGAGCTTGTGCATGTTTGTGCAGCCTCATGCACACTTGTTTATATTGATCATGGGCGATTTCTTTGATTCACTTGGGCTTCTTGAAGTCTAAGGCTAGGACATGTGATAGGTTTTGTGACTTTTAAGCAAGATTTCTAACCACCATTGTCTTTTGCCTACTTCTCACTCACCATTCTTTGAGTTTCTAGTTTGCCATTTGGTTTGATAAAATCAAATAAAGCATGTCTTGCTCTTCATCCATGAGCTCTCCTTCTCCAAGTGCTTCTTCATTACCAAATAAACACTTCCGAAAAGGCTTTTTGAGGTAAAAATACAAAATAAGGCCAATATAGGACCGTAATGGTACATTTAAAAAAAATTCATTTTTGGTGGAAAAAGGTATGGCTAATTATACTAAGAAGAATTTTACAAAGTACATATGCTCAATAGTCTAGCTGGAGCTGTCTGAAAATCAGCAAATTATCTTATATAAAAGCCTCTTAAGGTGGTCTAGGAGGGACTAGGGAAGGAAGCTATGGGAGAGGAATGCGTTTTCCTATTTTCTCCTCTCTTGAAGGATTGCCCAACAATCACCTTGACAGCCATTGTTGAGCTAAAAAATGCATTACAAACAGATTAGCTCTTTATTTCAACCTCAAAACTCAATTTTACCAAACTTTAATTGAAAAGAAATGTGTTCCTAGAGTGTGTGTGTCTCCCATAAGCCAGACCCTAAATTGGGAGGATCTATTCATCTATAAATAGACCAGCTGCCCACCACTCAACCCATCCTCATTTTGCACATTGTTGGCACCTTGTCTCATAAGCCAAACCCTAATTTTAGAGGATCTAGTGTCCACTCATCTATAAATAGACTGCCCACCACTTCCTTGTTTTGGAGATTGTTGGCACCCTAACTCTGCTGTCCACACCTCTTCTTCCGGAGGATATCTTAGTTCGAGCTGTTGTTTGTCAGTTGTTGCCTTCATCCAGCCCTCCTACTGTTGTTGGTGACTGTTTCCAGCCCAACTACACTGTTAAACATCATCTATAGTATGTATTTTTGCTGCTGTCCATCACCTGCAGCTTGCATTTGACCATCAGCTGTTGTTACTTGCTGCTGACATTGTCAAGAGACTTAGCATGTACGGCTAAGAGTGGGTCTTAGGAAAGAAGAGTTCGTAGCATAGAGATATGGATTTCTGTGCAAGAAGATTAAAAAAAGACGAAAGGTATGTAGATCCAGACACATGAATTAGATATGCTGAAAACCTAACCATAGATGCCATAAGAGCTTGCTTCCAAACCAAGTATAGCGTATATTTCTACATAAATATCAACTTCTGAGTCTATTGCTAAGCTTAAATCCAGCTATGATCAGCAGGCCTTCATGCATATACTTCACCATACAAAAGTCTAGACAATAAACTTTGTTTTTGTAGATCCAAAATAGTCTCATTCATGCATAAGAACAGCCCAGACTTATTCAGCCCGTATATACATAATAAACCCTACATTGGATCGCCAAAGATCCCTCCTTTCAACCTATGAGAATAGTCCACTATACCTCTTGTTTCAGGACAGACAAGTGCATGGAGTAAGGAAAAGATCTATGTCAACTATGCGGTGCCTGAAAATCCCTGTTTGCATTAGTTTAGAATAGAGTATTTCAGCACACATCAGTCCAAAAGGAACTCTTTTTCAGCCCTAAATCATCTCTTCTTGTTTGGCCTTTGTGCAAGCCGAGTTTGCCTTGCATAATCCCCTTGTTTCCCTATTTGTTGTGCCCCCTTCAAGCAGGCATTTTACCATAGTTCAGAGCAGCCTTCCATGGCGCAATTTGCGCTGATTTCCTGTTCTAGATTCACACCAGTTCAGCCCCCATAAAGCTCTCTCTAAGTAATACTTCACACTAGTTCAGCCCCCATACAGCTCTCTCTAAGGCATACTTTACTTGTTCAAACTTATTCTCAACCTAACGTCTATATGCAAGTAAGTTCACACTTCGGTTTTAAGCTTTCCGAGTCTTCATGCAAGAGAGTATAGTATATGTGTAAACACTCCAAAGTCCTGTCCTGAATAATGGTTGTTGTCATTGATCCCTTGCATGGTTACTTCAATCAATATATACTTCATAATTTTATCGTCTACCCTCAAAGGCACACGACATCCAACCCCTTTTAAACTTGCACATCCTTTGGCATGTGCCATCTCTTTTAATCTTCAACATATTCAAGCTCTTTATCTTCATTGTCTTCTTCATCTTCCAAGTTGTCATGAGCATGCTCATTGTCTTGCTTTTCTTCTTCATAGCCACTGGCAGCTCTTCTTTTGAACATCTTAATCCTTTTTCCTACTATAGGATCAAGGTCACATAGAGAATGGGTAGTATTATCATGAAATGCTTCACAATGTATGGGCCAAATCATCTCTTTGAAACTTCTTGAGAGTGCTATGCTGATTGTCGAGATTGTTATCATATACTAGCACTCAATCACCTGCTTCCACTGGTTTTGGACGATGCCTATGCTTCTTGTCAAGCCAGTGTTTGTTCTTTAACCTTGCTTCTCTCAAACGCATCATTGCAATCTCAATATCTTTAGGTTTTCTCTGTAGCTGCTGAATATGTAGAGCAAGAAGGTCTTCCTTGCTCATACCTTTCTCCCAAGGTAGCATATTCCAAGTAGTAGCACCATCTTCAATAGGCATGATAGGCTTTTGATGACACATCAATTGAGCAAACATGTATCTAGTGGTCGTACTATGTATACTAAGATCAGCTCATAAAGCATAAGGAGTCTAGACCACTCTCGAATCTTTCCCTTGCATGCTTTAGCTAAAGCCTTAATGATATGCAGGTGTCCTCTTTCACTTTTCCCATATTTGCCACTCTCGAATCTTTTCAGTGCATGCTTAGCTAAAGTCTTAATGATAGATGAGTGTCCTCTTTCACTTTTCCCATTTCCTTTTGGATTATAAGCTGTAGTGAGAGCAAGCTTGATCCCCATCCTTGAGAAGAACGCTTTTGCCTTAGCGGCATCCAACCTTCCTCTATTTGCAATCATTTTCCCAACAGGTCTATAGTGACATATTATGTCTTCTAAAAGAAATTTGCAAATAGTACTAGTAGTCTTCATTTTTAAAGCTCGACCTTCCACCTGGTTTGTGAGATCTTCTTTTGTAAGTGTAATATATCTCATCTTCCATAGATTCACATGCATGGTTACTAAGTCAACGACCCACTTATAGTGCATAGCTAGTGGATAGGTTGGATGTAGACCATCACAATGTTGTATAGAAGAGTACATTCGACAGGTAGTGCAAGTCTTAAAAAATTTCAAGACAACTCTGTACATGCCCTTCCACTAGTATTTTTTTCAATCTATGTGAATGTGGCCCTAACCCCTTGATAACTAGCCAATAAACTCTCATGAAACTCTTTCATAATATGCTGTTTAGTGTCTTTATCCCATACTACTCACAATGGAATCCCATTCCTCTACTTTGGATGTTTCCATAAAAACCCATTCTTCAAGGAATAGCCATATGCTTCCCTTGGGATCCTCTTGAGCTCTTACTCCAACCACTATTCTTGCCTTGTCAAAGTAATAGCCATTTACCCGTATACATCTCTTTTGAAAAAGACTCAACTGAGGAAACATAGCATACATGAGCAAGTGTTGCTCCTGCACTTTCAACTTCACCATTTGAAACCGTATCTTCCTCATTCTCATATCGAGCTCTTGATAGCATATGAGCAATTGGATTATATTTACTTGCAATATGTCAAAGCTTTTGATTCAAGGACTTGATGTAAGCAATCCATTGAAGCATAGCAATGAGTGGAGCAACTAGTAATTATGCCAAGAAGTGGCAAGAAATTTGCCTCAACAAGAACTGAAGCTCTAGTAAAATATTCTTTCTGCACTTCAATATAGTAACCCCAAACCTCACAGCATACCTATTTCCTTCCTCATCATGCAGTCCAATCACCCATCCTATCCATGTAGGGCTCGTATCTAATAGGTCTTCCACATTTATAATCGGCCTTTCTTAGTGTAGGCTATTTGCGTATTTCAGCTTTCTCATTGCTTTTACATGCATCTCATCTCATTGAAGCCATTACTCTTTTCTTAACAACTGATATAGTGCATCTACAACATGAGCAAAGTGTGCAATCCATATGAGATAGAATACAAAGGCCCCTAAGAATCCGTGTGATGTACGAGCTTCATTCATTCTTCCAATTGCATCCACCTTAGTTGGACATGGCCATCTTCCATTTGGTTTGCACATGTGGCTCACAATCAAGTCTTGTCTCAACCCAAAAACTGATTTTTGTCATGAAAGAGTAAGATTCACCTCTTCCAATTTGTTTAAGATTTTTTCACAGTTGGCTATGTGATTTGTAACAAACTTTTTGTATTCCTTTTTATCCATTGATTCATCTTTTACCTCTTCTTGTACCATTTTATTGGTACATTATTAAGAAAAGGTATTGTGATCTGTGGCATATAGGCTCTTCCTCAGACCGTTCTCGGACAGTACTCCAGATGCCTAAGCCTTATACCTCGTCCATGATTTGAGAGGGGGTGTCAGAGTTTTATTCATTCCGTGGACAGGCATTGGCAGGCTAATGTTGTACAGTTAGCACTCTCGGGCACAATTATGCATTTCCTATTTATCAGGTCGGATAGCTCAATGCAGTCTACAGCCTATTTCCAGCTTCATCGGGCAGTTGAGCAGGTTCTGCAGGTTGTGTAGGTTGCCATGTAGTAGCTAGCAGTTTTGTGCAGTGTTTTTTATTATTTTATTCATAGATTATTTTGTGCTTTTTCTTCACACATATTTATAGGCAGTTTGCTTTGATCATTCCACTTATCAGTTTTCAGGCAGAGAGAGAGATTGGCTTGCTGAGATACTTTGACAACTCATGTATACATTTGCCTTCTTCGTTTCTGTTGTGTTCATTTTCTTTTAGTATTGTCCATACACTTCGCTGCACTTTGACACTCATCCTGTACATCCCCATAGTGATTTTGGTTTTGACATTCGGACATGTAGCGTATAAATCCCTCGGTGCATTATTGGCAGCTAGCATCCTTCATCCACAATCCATATCAACTAGCCATCTCTCACTGTGACAAATACCTCTTGTCATCCACATTTATCTTAGACCCATAATGGATCAGTGCTATACATGGCTCCTCAAGATGTCCAATTTTAATAAGAGTTTTTGTCATAATTTTGGCCCAATGATTTTCTTTGTATAATGACTTCTTGAAATAACCCCTAGTGCTTCTCCTTCCATGAAGTGAATCTACTTTACCCCTTAGGAAGTATGATTGTATACGTTTACCTTTAACATCTTCTTCTTCTTGCTCTTGTATCCAATGAGAATTCTGAAATACCCTATGTGCCCAAAAACAATTCATCTTCTTCACCCTACAAGGTGGCATCGACTGATTGACCCACAATTTGGTGCTTTCTCTTGATAATATCAATGATTTCATTATGGAATTCTTTCTCTGAAATTCCCAGCAATTTTGGCTCAGAGGGTCAGAGCGGAAAGTGGTCGAGTGACGGAAGCTTTTGATTTATCCAATTTGCTAGATTCTAACTGTCTGATTGTACTTTATAAGTTGTATGCTTGGATTTAGCTTTACTTTGACCTTGCTTTTTCCCTTTTGCTGTATTTTCCATGGTTACATCAGGTGAAGAATCTACAAGAGGCATACACTGTTTCGAATTAAGCTTTACAACTCCTTTAGCTGTCCTCTTTGATGTCCCTTCATTACCATTGTCATGTTTCTATTTTTCTTCTATAAAAACTTCAGCACTTTGGGTTTTGGAAATATTTGCATGTACCAATTTTTTTTTTCTGAAGGGTCTTTCTAGCCTATCATTCTTCTAATGCAATTACTTGCATCATTCAATTTGGACCTTGTAATCTTTTCTTTTTCAATTGTCTGTATTGTATAGGACCAAAGCTCATTTTTTAAACCACCAACCATGCATTCTCTTTCTATATTCTTTTTTATGACATTTTTAGATTGTAACCCATAGGCCGTAGCTTCAATTGCTACAAAAGTATGCCAGACAGACGTATCCTCTGCAAGCTTTCTCGTACCACCCTTTCCAAAGTTTGTGCCAAGGGGCAACCTTGTTTCATGCAAACGAATCTTCCCATCTTTGAAGAAAATCAAATCTTTGCTTAGAGCATCCTTGTAAGTGTCACAATCTTTTCATACATGCTCTACACTATCACATCAGCAATACAAATCCTTCATGATTTGGAGGCTTAGATCTAGAAAATATTGTAGAATGGCTTTTATATTTCAGCTTTGCAAATTTTAATAGCAAATCTTGCATCATTTTCACTAACTTCTTCATCATATCATCTTTCAAAGTAGGAATTGCAATTACAATTGGATTTTTTGCTTTCTTGCTTTTTCTTCTACGCAATTGGAGTGGCTCTTGCAATGGCCAATTTATCTCTACGCCTCTGTCTTTTCACTAGCTTTTACATGGCTTCCTATACATCTTTCGAGTTTGTATTTACCCCTTGCTTTGCATCATCTTCTTCTAAAAGCTTTTCAAGATTGGGTTGTTGTGAAGAGTTTGTAGCTTGAAGAAATAGCTCAACTTTCTCCATTTTTGGTGTCAATTGCTCATACATGCACTCAAACTCTCACAACAATTTTATTGCTCCTAACCCCTTGTTGGGCTTAGAAACCCACTCCAAGAAGGTTCTTGTCATTACCCATTGAGTATCCTCCATTAAATACTCATCCTTGAGCGCTTCTTCAAGACTACAACCCGAACAAAGTATTGGCTCCTTTGGTTTGCAAGAACCCCAACAAATTCAAACTTCTTTGAATAGAGTTGCAAGTACTTAGATACATTCCAGCCTTTAAACCACTTTAGTTTCAGTCACAACTGAATCAAGTGTATTTCTAACAACCTCTTCATGCCATATATGTGCATGTTTCGTTGCAAATCTGCCTGTTGTACAAATCCTGCATCTACTGCATCCTCCATGCTGTAGAATTCTTCCTTTGGCCTTTTACGTTTACCAAAGATGTTGAGAGACTTCGCATGCATGGCCAGAAGGCACCAGGTCTTAGGAAAGAAGAGTTCATAACATGGAGATATGGATTTCAATGGAAGAAGATAAGAAAAAAAGAGAGAAGCTATGTAAGTCCAAATGTAGGGAATCGGACATACTCAAAAACCATAGATGCCATATATTCCATAAGAGCTTGCTTCCAAACCAAGTATAGCGTATATGTCTGTATAAACATCAATTTCTGAGTCTATTGCGCAGCTTAAATCCAACTATGATCAGCCCGCCCCTCATGCATATACTTCACCATACAAAAGTTTGGACAACAAACATTCTTTTTGTAGACCCAAAACAATTCTGTTCATGCATAAGAACAGCCCAGACTTATTCAGCCTATATGTACATAATAAACCCTACACTAGATCGCTGAAGATCCCTGCTTTTAGCCTTAAACATCAGTTTTGCAATGCATGAAAGCAATGATACCAAAAAACATTAAAATAGTCCACTATAGCTCTTGTTTCAGGACAGCCTAGTGCATAGAGTAAGGAAAGGATTTATGTCAACAGTGGGCTGCTTGAAAATCCCTGTTTACATTAGTTTAGAATAGAGTATTTTAGCATACATCAGTCCAAAAAGCACTTTTGTTCAGCCTGAAGCATCTCTTCTTGTTTGGCCTTTGTGCAAGCTGAGTTTGACCCTGAATAATCCCCTTGTTTCCTTCTCTGTTGTGCCCTATTCAAGCATACTTTTTACCACAGCTCAGCGTAGCCTTCCATAGGTGTAATTATAGATCTGTGTTTGTTGCTGTTGTACACTTGTGGAGGCTGTTTACTGCATTTGGGATTCCTACAGATGTTGATACACTCTCCATCTCACACTCTTTGCCTTGGTCCCAAAATCACGGCAGTTCGAGGTTTTGTATTCATCTTGCATAGTGTGCTTACTGCACGAGCGTTGTATTTATTCATTATTCTTCATTCATGTTCTGCCCTCATTGTCTCAAAGTTACCCTAACTTCTTTTATCAACCTATGCTTTGTTGTGCGATCTCTTTACATGGTATCAAAGCTAGGTACTCTTTGAAGAAACCTAGGTCCTATTAGAAAGCTTATCATTAGAAATGTGAACTATTAGAGGGAAGATGAGTTTGAAGATTTCCACACCACTTCAGTCTCTAGTAGGTTCTATATTAAGATACAAGTAGGAATCGGCTTCATAGCTTGACTAGTGGGGTTTCAACACTGGTAGAGAAACTTTTGACTATTACGGAGTCTATAGACCCTTTGTGGTTTCATAGGCGAAGTATGGCTTGATTCTCATGTATCGATCCCACCAAGCCATTGAAGGTAAATGTGATCTTTTTCCTTTAGATGTTGCTCATAAATCTGAAGATGTTATAGAATTTTCGGAGTCTCTAGTAGAGATGGGCCTCCTATTGGAGAAAGAGATTTGGAGTATATTCCGTTATGCCCATCTAATACATTCACTCTGATGTAAGGTACACAAGTTTCTACTTTTGGTTTTTCTTATGCTTCTATATCTATGCAAGATTCTTGAATAGGTTATGAGAAAGATATATTTTAGTTTGTTGACTATGGAATAAATCTAGAAGAGGAATGATATTTGTATGTTAACTCATGCAGAGGTGGATATGGGAAAACAATTTGGTACTTGTTCTTCCAGCTTCTCAAAATCAATTTAATGCATTCACTTTCTCTACATATCCACCACAATTTCAAATCCTTTTCATTCTACACTTTTTTTCCGCTGCATCCACATTTAGCTTTACATCATTTTGCACATCACCATTCACCATTCCACCTGTATAACAACACACCACACTGTGGGAGATCTTCAAATATAGATACATCTTATTCCTTAAGGTCCTTTGCTTTTACATATCCAAGTAGTGGAGGTACATTGGTTGTGAGGGTTTATCCGCCAACCCAACCATCTATGGGGATCTATGTGCATGGATATCCCACCCACGCCTCTTAAGCCCCATCATATCTTTTAAGTGGTCACACTGTTTGTCAACGTGACAATACCTAGGAGACCTTTCTATACCTTTTTGGCAAGTGAACCATCCACAAGTCAATCACCTCCTTTGGAACATATCTCTAGCGTTACCATGCCAAGCATTTCAATACCTCATATAGCACCTAGCTACTCTCTCCTTTCTATCCTATGCTACTCATCTCTTTCCCTTCTTATTAAGCCATCCATCCATTTGCATCAACTAAGCATGTGTTTACAGATAAGTCTCATTTCAATGAGTCAAACTTTACCACTTCATCTAACTTGATGCGGTATGGCTTAGAATCCCAAGGCTTATGGAAACTTGTTTAGGGCTAGGAACCCCAACGTGATTCACATTGATTCTCATATGAGATAGTTTGCTCTTAGAAGAGTAGAAATGCCATTGCCATCGTCAACTTGATGTAGGGTCTTAGGTGTGGAATTCACTCTCAATTCCAACACTTTGACATTGCCTCTCATGGTTGGGCATATCTATTCCATGGCTACATAGCTCACGATTATATTGGTCATATCAACCTTAATTATGAGCTCGAAGAGTTCAAAATCATTGAGAGGAATGATTAGACTGTCAAGTTGGCTTAGTACCGGCAATTGCTCACATAATTCACCACCATTGGCTTATCCAAGTTAGCTAATAATCAAGTCACTTTGTTTATGAACAAGTTGCCACAAAGATACTTCAACTTTTATCTAGCAAGTCATCTCACAGCCCAAGTTACCCACCTTCTATTAGTTTGAGTGTTAGCTATTGTGTTACACTAGACTATTCCATCAATTTCATCATAAATCCAATATTCAAAGGGAGCATTGACTTTCTAGAAGGTGAAGCAAGGTGGTGGAAAGAACAACACAAATACTAAGTCGGGTAGTGAGGACTAAAGTACATTTCCTCCAAGGATTAAAAGTGGGTTGGCAAAATGTCCCCAAAAATTGTAAGTGTTGTTAGAATTGCCAACAGATTTGCCATTTTAACAACCAGTGTCACTCAAAGGGCAAGGGTAGTCGACCCAAGACTAGATCCTCTTTTCCACCTAGGAACTTGAGTACATAAGGCGAGGGTACTTCCATCCCACCTTCGCATTTGAGAGGGATCATTCTCCATCCGAGTAGGGTAGACTCACTAGTCACATGGTGGTTGGATTGTCTACCCTTGCTTTATTTAATTGGTCCACCAATGTCACTATTTTGGACTTTGATCCTTAGACACTCCTTGTTTCCCTTGAGGATATACTTGATGAGTCTCCGTCTCTTTTTGAGTTGCTTCTCTATATAAAGTGCACAACCAGTATTTGAGCCAACTTTTCCCAGAGATCTCTTGATTGAGCTAATTATGGAGCCTTCATTTGGTTCAGATATCGGTGACATTGACCATAGTTCTACCACACCTCCCATCTGCATATCTATTGATTCTTGTAAGGCATGTACCATCCTAGCTTCTCTATTCTATTGTATATTTCTCCTTTTACTTTCTTCTCTCTTTAGCATGCCTATCTTTTGGTAGTGTAATCAACTCAAAACTCAACACGTTGCACTCACAAGCACTTTTCATTGAAGTGGAGGTATACGTTGTCGGAGGGGTTTTTGTCGAAAGGTTGTATCCACCAGGGATCAGAGATAGAAGGAAGTAGAGATAGGAGATGGAAGAGAAGAAAGAGAATAGACAAGAGGTAAACACAATAATGAAAAAGCACAATGAATCGAATCAATATGTATTGACAGAACCTGAAATTCTTTGTTTGGCACTACTCAGAAGCACTCTCCAGGCATTAGATCTCCTAGAGCTTCTTTGTAGAACAAAAATGTGGATCAGAAATAACCGCTCCTTCTTTGCTGCTCGGAACCCAAATGTGATGGCTCCATTGGCTTTGGAAGGGAGGTAAAATCCCAAGACGCCCAATCACGGATCTCCCAAATCACTTCTTCTTCCTCTTTCAGTTCAAACTGCAGTTTTCAGTCTATCAACAGCGATCGCGACGCGCGCGATTCCGCCAATCTGTCTTTTTTATGAAAAATCCCATAACCGACTGAAAAAGAAAATTGCTTTTTGCATGTCATCCTAATCTAAAAGTTTTTCTATCTTTTTCGGATTTTTACAATAAATAATATCCAACATATCTAAAATAGGCTAAATTATCCAAAAATCTAGTATTTTTAGATAATCCATGCCACTCACACTAGCACTAATGAGTCAGATCACATTGACTCTCTTGATCAATAAGAAAGTCAGATGATGATGCATTCCATGTTTTTTCACTCCATGTCCGCGTAGTGGCACGATAATGTGATTTATGGTCTTATGTGGTATTTTTTGCTACGAACTCGTCTTCAGGTTGTACTAACCCTTGCAAGATCTACTGGTTGGTTGGAGTGGAGACTTGGATTGTTTGATACTTCTTACGTGGGTTGCCTTTTCTTAATGGGGCTTCACTCTCTAGACGAGCAAGGAGTTTTTTTTTCTCTAGAGGTTGAGTTCTTGCCTTTCATGAGGTGACGTTGGAGGCCATTCATTTTACAAGTCTTTAGCTAGATATGCATCTCACTCTTTTTCTTTGGATTCTTCTCCTTTTTTCCATTCACATCGACATCTTGGGGAGGGAGAACGTGCTTACTTCTCCTTCCACCATTTGGTGGTGAGAGCGGGAAACCTTCTTCTCTTGGTACTTACAAGAATTTGATTACTTTAGAGACATTATTATTTGTACATTGTATCATTATCAGTCTCATTAGGATGATTATGATTGTCCAAGTGGTATTGTTGCAAGCATTTTGCATGAGCATAGCATCTTGCATTACCCCATGTATTGGCATTCTATTCTTATAAATATGAATTTGTGCATACTTATCCCTTTTCAAGTAGAGAGTGATCGACTCTAGATCTAGTATATTCACGACATCTCACATGGCAGTTTCCTTGGGCAGTTTCTATGGCAACTCTACAAGTTGTCAGGTACGAAAGGTACGATACGGTACGGTACGATAAAATACGGTACTAAATGGTAGCTTAAGATTTTATAAGGTACGGTACGATATTAGTACGAAAAAAAACTTGATTATTTTGGACTAAATATAATAGAATAGATATTTCAAGTCTAAATAGCAATGCTATTAGAGTATATGAGATGAATACTTGAGGGTAAAATGCCAAAACCTAATGTTGCATGCGCAACATGCACTACTGCTACCTACAACTTACAACTACATAGATGGGAGTGGATACATCATATATGAATGATCATATAAATAAGAGAAGTGTGGGCTTGAGAGAGAGAAGTTGAGAGAAATTGTTTGAATCTCAAATAACCTAATCTCATGGGAGAATCATATTAATATAAAGAGCATTTAGCTCATCCCAAAGTGTAGTTCGAATAGGAAAAGATGTATCCATTAAAATGGTACCTTAAGTATGGTATAGTATGAAACCTTTCGTATGTGGTACTAGTGCAACTATAGTTGAGAGAGAGAGAGAGAGAGAGAGTTGGGAGAGAAATAAGAAAGAAAGAAAGAAAAAAAAAGAACTGAGAAAGAAAAAAAAGAAAGTTGTAGGCTCGAAGGAGAGTGGCCAAAAAGTGCCTATTTTACCGTACTAAATCGTACGGATACGTACTATACCGTACCGTACTGTATGGTACGGATCGGTTCATACTACATACGAAGACAACCCTAATATGCCCCATACTTTTCTTCTTCACTGACACCCATAGGTGGTCGGGATATCTTATTTGTTTTGTGATATGTTGGATTAGATCATCCCTTTTCTTTCCCTAGGGGCACAGATGTGTGATAGGATGAAAAGATTCAATCAGCCTCAAAAAGGGGGAAAAAAGAAAAGAAAAATTCAAAGTGGTTCCATTTGTCTTTGGAGGTCCCTAGTAAGCCATTGGGCAGCCAACTAGCACCCTTTGTCCAATGCCTTGGCTTGTTTGGGGTAACCCTTTGGGCTCCATTGGTAAGTTGACTCCTTCTGGTGTACCGCGGTTGTCTTGCTTTTGGTCCAAGGTCTTAGAGTGAGATTTGCAATCTTTCCCACATTCCTGCCAGTACATTTGTAGTGTTAGTAGGTCCTTGGGTAGCTGACGTG
This sequence comes from Lygodium microphyllum, assembly GCF_053477565.2. Classification (NCBI taxonomy): domain Eukaryota; kingdom Viridiplantae; phylum Streptophyta; class Polypodiopsida; order Schizaeales; family Lygodiaceae; genus Lygodium; species Lygodium microphyllum. Next base: position 96,071,371 of record NC_141158.1, on the reverse strand, counting down.
CATCCTTGGTCCAAGGCCTTGGTTGTTTTGGGATGACACACTGTGGGATAATTGTGGGCTTCAGCTATGTTTATAGTCCCTTCTTGGCCCCAGTTTTGGGCTTAAGAGGTGGTGCTGAGCTAAAAATGCATTGTAAACTGATTAAATTTTTATTATAGTCCCAAAACTCAAATTTACCAAACTTTCATTAAAAAGAAACGTATTCCTAGAGGGTGTATGTGTCTCATAAGCCAAACTGCTAATTTTAGAGGATCCACTCATCTATAAATAGACTGCCCACCACTCAACCCGTCCTTGTTTTGGAGATTGTTGGCACCCTAACTCTGCTGTCCACACCCCTTCTTCCGGAGGATATCTCAGTTCAAGCTGCTGTCCACCAGCTGGCGCCTGCATCCAGCTCTCCTACTGTTGTTGGCGACTGTTTCCAGCCTGCCTACACTGTTAGACATCATCTACAGGCTGTGCATTGATGCAGTCTATCACTTGTTGCCTTTATTTGATCATCAATTGTTGTCACATGCTGCTGATGTCAGCATCTATTGCTGCATTTACTGATCTGACAGTATGTACAACCTGCCATATCCTCAAGACAACTGCATTATGCTGCAGCAGCTGTCGCCTTCATCATTCTGACTGATTTCAGTCTGCTGCCCATTCTCTCAAGCTGTCCAGCTCATTGGGCACTGATCTAGGCTCTACAAATTTTTGTTTCCTGCTTCCATATGCTTTTAGAGGCTAGTTGTTGCGTTTCAGGATCATTAAAGAGGATGACACTCTCTCCAACTCACTCTTTGTGCCTTGGTCCCAGAGACATGGGAGTTTGAGGTTTTGTCTTAACCTTGCATAGTGTGTTTACTGCATGAGCATTGTATTTACTCATTATTCTCCATTCATTTTCTATGTTCATTGTTTGAGAGTTACCGTAACTTTACTGAGCTCTTTTATTAGTTTGTGCTTTGTCATCTGATTGCGTGTTTTCCTTGTAGATGATTATTTCTTTATATCATCATCTTGGAATATCTCAGCACATTCTTCATCCCTAATGGCTCGCAAGAAGTGCACTTTACTCCCTCTAGTACTATCCTTTATCTTGCAGTACCTACTTCGACATTCCATTGTTTGAAGGATATTTCGCTCCTTCCATAGAGGAGGTCTTTTCCTTGTCATTGAGACTTTTGCTGGAAGGTCTACGTTTCACTCCCTTCATAGTGCATATCCTTTAGGTGCTATTGCTTGATTAGCTAGGACAGTGCAATCATCTCCGAGGTTAGCACCATGGTATCAGCATGATTCAATGTTCATCATTTTTCATTCTTTTTCTGTGTTTTTGAGTTTTCTTTGTCAATGTTTGCTATATACTTCGTGTTTTTTCCATAGACCCTACCATTTCTTAGCATGTATTAGAGCATACCATACCATTTCTCAGCGTGTATTAGAGCATACCATTCCATTTTTCAACATGGTTATTTTTACATGCGGATCCTTCCAAAGTTTGGATGTTGGTTGCTTCAGTCCATAAAATCTTTTCCTCTAATGGCTCAAACTACCAGAAAATGTTGAGATAACTTGAGAGATGGTTGGGGGATGAGAAAGAATGCTATAGAGAGAAATTTCAGAATTTCATTGTGAGAAACTCTGAAAAGCTACTATTGCCTTGTTCAAACAACCCTTAAAAACGTTTTTCCTGCTTGTATGGGCAAGTTTTGCCAAGTGACAACCTTTTAATCCCATTTTGTAGCATTATCTAGCTTATTAAATTAATTTTGAAAATAATTTAATAATTATTATAGTGCTCAAAAAATAATTTCACCAGCCAATAATTAAATTGGCTAGATTGATTTGTCTTCGAAGTATCTTTGAGCAGTTATTAGCCCTTAGACCGGCATTAAATTAATGCCTAGTCTCTAATGTCACCATTGATATTAGTGGCCAATAAAAAATTTGACACAAGGTACCGCCTAGTACGTGTCAAGCATAACTTATTACAACTTTTGACTTTGGCCCCAATTGATATCTCGGGGTCCTTTGGCACCAACTGATATCTTGGGGTTTTCGGTCCCATACTGAAATAATTAATTTGCACCTCACATGTGCAAGTCACATTAGCACATTTGATTAACTTTTGATCAAAAGCTAAGTAGAGCAATAAAATTTCACATTCTCGTGACAAACCACCCTCTTGAAATCTCTGCAATCGTCCTCGATTACATTGCATTGTGTCAAAGGAAAATGATACTGCATTGGAATTTCCATAAGGCATCACAATCACAACATTGGCCATTGTTGTCCTAACATGCCATATGCCCCAAACTTGCTGAAAATTTCCAGCTACCGTATACATAACATAAATATGAAAATTAGTCTAGAATTGTTGCTAGAAACCACCCATCGCATGCATCCATAACTCATGTTTCTCAACTATTTTGATTATCAACCATAGAAAAGCATTAATTCAGCATAAACCATGGCTGAAATTGTCGAGGGCATTTACTAACATGCTGTTGTCCATGGGACCAGCTGTAGACCATTGAAAACTAAGTATAAACTAATCATGAATTGATCACTTGCTGATTTTAGAATTGATCACAAACTGCTGCGAATGGGATCCCAAATTGATTAGTAACCAATGCAAAAACTGATGCAAAATTGATCGTAAATCTGATGCTGAGTTATCATAAACATGTGGCTGCAAGGAAGGTACATTGGCTGCATTTCCCTCATGACCAACATCAAATGGAGCAGTCGCATCATCAGCATGAATTCCGTACGTGGCATTTTGCATTCCACTCGGCATTCTTAGATACATCGAGCCTTGCATTCTTTGCATTGCTTGCTCAATGCCATAAGGATTGGGGTGATACTACCAACAGCTGAACCTTGACTAGGTATTGTATGGAAAATGGATTCTCCACCAAAATATTCGGGTCCCCGGATGCCCAACATTTGAATGCATGTCTTGGTGTCCAAAGTTCATTGGATTTGCACTACTAAGATGGCCTTGCATTTGCTATTCTTGCCCTACTAGCATCATATACTTCTGTGTATTTTCAGCATCGCGTGCATTTTGAGGCTGAATTGCCTTTTCTTTTGTTAGTTCATGTTGTTTCAAAACTTTAGATGATGATCTCTTCTTCTTCCCTTTGTTGTTCTTCTTAGCAGCATTCAAGAATTGTACAAATAAAGGATCCTTTCCCAATTGTGCAAAAATATGAGTTGTCATCCTAGACTGTGCCTTAAATTGATCATCGTCTTTGCTGCTGCTTCTTGCTACTCATCAGCAGTAGTAGACCTGATTTAACGTTGATTACTGCAAGCAATGAATTCAAGAAATTAAAAAAACACTTTACCACTTAAATCTTAGACAACCGATACCGGATTGGTTCCAATAATTGGCACCTGTTGTGGTATTTCTTTAGATTGTATTGCTTTAATTTGAAGTACACGGAGATATAGGCTGATATCTCTTCAAATCCAGTACAAGGTTGAAGGGGCTATCACAAATGACCAACATCAACTAGAATCAATTTGTCCCTAATTTGACTACAGATTAGGCACAAATTGGTCCTTAAACTCTTGCATGCTAGTCCATCCTAATTTCTGCTGTAAATTCAGGTTCTGACAGCAAATGTGTGTGCTATCCACTCCAATGGTTGTGAATTGTTGAGAACAGCTAAGGGAATGTCAAAGATGCTGAGAGTTATTGGTTGAGAGGAGAAAATTTTGATTTTCATTGCTGGAACTAGGCTTCAATCAGCTGTTGCTGATCCAAGACAGCATTAATGGCTGTTGCCTGCTGCTGGGAGCTTTCAAAATATCGTTGCCAGCCCCACATAGCTGTGATCTACAGATTTTAGTGTCTAAAATGCTGTTGTCTACTGCTGATAGGTCTCCTGTTGACTGCGACAGTTCCAGATAGGCTCTTGATCAGCTGGAATCCACTCTCACAGAAGCTCTTCACCTCTAGAATGGCCAACGTGAGCTTCAACTACTACTCTGATCATTGGGTCATCAATCAATTGGGATAGTCTCCAAGTTGGCAACCCTAATTTCTGTTGTAAATTAGCATTTTGACAACAAATGTGTTTGCTGTCCACCTCCAATTGTTGTGAATTGCTGAGAATGGCGGAGGAAATGTCAAAAGTTTTCAAGAATTGGTTGAGGAGAGAGAAAATTCTGATTTTCGTCACCAAAGCTAGGCTCAATCAGCTGTCACGTAGTCCAAGACAGCATTACTGGCTGTTGCTTACTACCAAAAGTCTTCAATACTATTGCTAGCCCAATAGAGCTGTGGCCTACAAAATGCAATGTTTAGAATGTCATCACCTATTTCTGATGGGTCTCCTGCTGGCTTTTGATCAGCTCTTGATTGGTTGGAATCCACTTTCGCAACAGTTTTCTATCTCTAGAATGGCCAACATCAGCCTCAGCCTCAATCAGCTCCTAAGAACATCCACTTGCTTGGTGTTAGCTTCCATGCTTCAGGTGACTTATTCATTCATTTGAGTTTCTCTTCTCTTCTTAGTGTTTGCCGTTCAAACTTAGCGTTTCTCCTTGCAAACTCTACTGTCTTTCTGGTTGCTCAGCCATTTCTTGACATGTCCCCCTCTATATAACTTGGGGTTTTGGGACCTATCACTTTGACTTAACTGACTTGTACTCCACATGTACTTCAGACTTGTGCACAAATTAATGATGCCAAAACTAAGCATTAAAAATTGTGTGTCCCCATGACATGTAATGCTAAACCATATGCCATTGTAAATGGAGAAATGGTGGGAAAGTCGTATGAGTAAAGAAAAGCATGTCACCTCTTCCTCATGCGCTCAATAGTTATCTTTTTATCTCATGTGGCCAATATTTGTATAGGATGTTACCAAACAGGAATGCTACCAATGAGCTCTTATCTATGACGATGCCCTTACTTGACTCAGTCTAGAAAAACTATGGCCTGGTGTAAGATAAAATGAAAGATCGCTTCGGGAAAGATAGAGAAAAACGATGAAAACCCTGAGCACGAGTGATTCTTCTCCTCCCAACCACGCCTAGATAAGTGCTGGCATCTCTCTCCCCGTTTCCTCTGCCAGCCGTCAACTTTTCTTGAGTCCTACTATTCTTGGACTCTCTTACTCTCTAGGCTCCCCTTAACCCTGTTCGGGCGCCCAAGAGTCCGGACGGTCATTCTCGTGCATGTTCCCCTAGATTTACCTTAACATCACATTAAATATCACTTTAATGTCACATTCAATATTTGTGACCTTAATGTCACATTAAATATCACATTAATGTCACATTAATGTCACATTTCCTTCCCCTTAAGAATCGGTTTCGTCCTCGAAAACGATACTTGGAAGGTCTAACTGTAAATCGGGAAACCTTTTCTTTAAAATACTTACTCGCTTCCATGTTGAGCTTTCTTCTGAACAATCTTTCCACTTAACCAAACATTCCTGATAAATAGTATTCCTTGTTCGTCTGTTACGAACATTTAATATTTTTTCTGGTTCATGTGGATTAGATTGGTCATAGAATAGCTCCTCAATATCATCATTTAAGATTAGATTATCAAAATCACCTAGCTTCTTCCTTAATTTACTTGCATGAAAAACTGGATGTATTTTACTACCAACAGGTAGTTGGAGCTTGTAAGCCAATTCTCCCACCTTTTTAAGTATTATGAAAGGACCACAATACCTTGGTGAAAGCTTTGGACATTGTCCCTTTTTCATAGTTTTAGTTTGTTCAGGCACCTTAAGATAGACCAATTCTCCTTCTTCAAAGGAGATGTCTCTTCGGTGAGGATCTGCATATGCTCTAGTGCGATTTTGAGCTTTTTTAATATTTTCTTGAGCAAATTTTAACATACTATTAATATCCTCCAAAAAATCTTTAGCTGCCTGAACCTTTTCCTTATGCAGTTCCACTGCAAAAGGAGCTCTGGGCTGAAAGCCATACATTAACATAAATGGACTATATCCAGTGGAAGAGTGCTTGGCACTGTTATATGCAAACTCTGCTATCGGTAAATACTCTTCCCAATTAGTTTGCCTTTTAATTACATATGCCCTAAGCATATCTTCAAGAATTTGGTTAACCCTTTCAGTTTGCCCATCTGTTTGCGGGTGATCCGCCGTACTCATGCTAAGTTTAGTATCCAATTTCCTAAATACCGCACGCCAAAAATGGCTATTAAATTTTCTATCCCGATCAGAAACTATATTTGCTTGAAGGCCATACAATCGGTATATATTCTCTACGAACAATCTAGCCAATTCTGGTGTTTTAACATCAGTTGAAGTTGGAATGAACCTAGCCATTTTGGTTAACCTATCCACAATTACCCACACAGAGTCGTGCCCCCTCTGTGTTCTAGGTAAAGCAACAATAAAGTCCATGGAGATACTCTCCCATTTTCCCGAAGGAATTTCTAATGGATGGAGAAGTCCTCCCATTTTTAATCTTTCAGCTTTATTAACCTGGCATTTATTACATTTGACCACATAGTCAAGGACGTCCTTATTCATTCCAGGCCAATAGAACTGCCTTTTAATAAGACTATAAGTCTTATTAACTCTTGGATGTCCCGCGCTAGGGGTATCATGATACTCAAAGAGCATCTGGCGCCTTATTTCTATATCTTTCGAGACACATACCCTACCCTTGTAGAGTAAATAACCATTATCAATGGTAAAATTCTTCCACTTGAATCCAATTTGAGCAACCCCTGATGCTCCATTTCCTTGTTGAACATCGTCAGATATTCCTTCCTCAGTAGAAGCACTTTCATTTGGATCCCCATTTTTTATTGCTTCCCATATGTTGGATTATGCCGGATCAACCTGGCATTTCCCTTTTAGAGATTCAAGCAAATTGGAAGTGAACTGAGTAAAACTCAATTCATTAATGATGGGCATTTTGCTAAGTGCATCAGCTACTATATTATATTTTCCTTTTCTATATCTTATCTCATAGTCGAACTCTTGGAGGAGTTCGGCCCATTTGGCTTTACGCCAGTGTAAATCCGGTTGATCATTAAGCCACTTAATGCTTTCATGATCCGATAAAATCAAAAGTTTGGCACCATACAAATAGTGCCTCCATTTCTTCATTGCATGTACTATTGTATACAGCTCCCTCTCATAAACAGAATAATTCTGTTTTGCACGGTCTAATTTCTTGCTTTCAAAAGCAATTGGTCGACCTTCTTGCAATAAGACCGCGCCTATTGCCTTATCACTGGCATCAGCTTCAACCACAAATGGTTTATTGGGATCCACTATTAATAATACTGGAGCTGTAGCAATAGCTACCTTAAGTTTTTGAAAACTTTCATTTTGGTCTGTTCCCCAATTAAAACTTTTTCCTTTCCCTTTAAGTTGGTCTGTCATTGGAACAGCTATTTTGGTATAATCTCGAATGAATCTACGATAAAATCCAGATAAACCTAGGAAGATCTGCAGCTCTTCCAGGTTCCTTGGAGGTGGCCATTCAATAATTGCCCTTACTTTTTCTGGATCCATGTTGATTCTCTCTTTCGAGATAATATGCCCCAAATATTTGACCTCTTGTGCAAAGAATTCACATTTAGTTTTTTTCGCATAAAGGGAATGTGTTCTTAACAGTTGGAATACTAATTGTAAGTGTTCCAAATGTTTTTCTCTTGATTTACTAAAGATCAAGATATCATCCAAGAAGACTACTACAAAATGTCCTAGATAGGGCCGTAAAACACTATTCATCAGCTTCATAAAGGTAGCTGGTGCATTAGTGAGGCCAAAAGGCATCACCAAAAAATCATAATGCCCGTATCTAGTACGAAATGCCGTCTTGGAAACATCTTGTGCCTTAATTCTTACTTGGTGATAGCCTGATCTTAAATCTATCTTTGTGAAGAATTTTGCCCCTTGTAATTGATCAAAAAGATCTTCCATTCTGGGCATAGGAAATTTATTCTTCATCGTTATTTTATTAAGTGCTCTATAGTCAACACAAAGTCGCATAGAACCATCTTTTTTCTTTACCAATAAAATTGGTGAAGCCCAAGGTGAATTACTGGGTTGAATAAACCCTTTATCCAGTAATCCTTAATTTGTCTTTCAACTTCTTGATGTTGTGTTTCACTTAACCTATACGGTGGTTTGGAAATAGGTGTGTATCCTTATTTATATCAATTGGGTGATTTATATCACCCCTATCTGGTGGAAGACCACTTGGTAAGTCAGAAGGAAACACATCCTTAAAATCATCTAACAAACTACTTAATTCATTATTAACATTCAACTCACAAACGTAAGAAAATTGTTGCTTTATATTACAGAAAGTAAAAGTATTCTGTACAGGAAGAGACCATAACATATATACCTCACAAACTTCCTTCTTTATCAGCTTCTGAACTTCAGTAGAACACAGTAAAGGATTATCAGATACTTCATGTTCACCTTGAATGACAAAAGTCTTACCATCCCTTTCAAATTCCAGTGTATTATGGTGATAACTACGTTTTAAGGATGGTTCCAATCCCCATAGCCACTCCCTCCCTAGAGCAATATCAGCTCTTTCCATGTTCATTATTTGGAAATCAAGTTTATCTTTATATCCTTGAATCTCAATTTCCAAATTGGATACCATTGTATCCCATATTTTATTATCTTGGCCTTGCATCATGCGAACAACATATTGATGTCCACTCTTTTGTTGGGGAAGTTTCAATTTTTTGACAAGTGCATAATTTATAAAATTATGTGTGGCAGAGTCATCAATCATGACTCTAACCCTTTTTCCAGCTATCAATCCATGTACTCTAAGTAAATCATATGGCCCAAAAGTAGGCTGCCACATAGAAGTTGACATACAATACTTATGTTGTACATCCATGTGCAAGACCTCTAAAGATTTGTACTTTTCATGGCCCTTTAATTCTAAGGTCTGCACTACATGGATTTGTTTTTTTTTCCCTTGCCTTTGTCCTTATCCTTTCCTTTGTCTTCCCTCTTTTTATTTTGAGAGCAATTCCAAGCAGCATGGTTAGGGGATAGGCAATTGAAACACAACTTTTCTTTTTTGGCCTTATCAAAGTGATCAGGAGTTAACTTTGGCCTCATATATGGTTTCTTTTCAAAAGGTTGTTTTTTACCCTTAAAGAATGGCATTTTCCTTTTAAATTTGCCCACAAATTTTGAGGTTTCCAATTCCTTAGACTTGGGCTCCATATCAGTGAGACTAGTGAGTGTACCTGGACGCATACTATCTTCATGAATTAATGCAAATTTAATTGCCTCCTCCAGCGTCTTAGGTAAACTCCGTTTTACTTCCTTTTTACAGGCTTTATCGAGTCCCCTAATGAATCCTCTTGTTTTTTGAAATTCATCTATTCCTTCCAATTTGAGGATTATCTCACGATATTCCTCCAGATATGTCAGCAGGGGTCTTTCCTTTTGTCTGACATAATCCCAATCTTCCTAATTTCTTTCCATTTCATTTTCAGGAAGAAGTTCTTTCAAAAAGACGGATTCAAATTGAGCCCAAGTTTCAGGTATTTTATTCGCCTCCTTTAAAGTTCGCCACCACTTATATGCTTTGGGCCCCAAAGTTAAACTAGCCTCCAGTGCTTGGAGATGTGGTGGAGTATTTTTTAGTTTATGTAAATCTTCCCATTTTTGGAGGAAATTAAAGATTGTATCTTTATTCCTATCTTTTTCCTCCCCGTAAAATTGAGGTGGTTTCATATCCTTTAGAACTGGATTATCCCTCAATTTATGGTAAGGTTGGGGTTCCTTAGGATCTCGCATAGTCACATCTAAATCTTTCGATGAAGATGGGACATCTGAGATTTCTATCTTTTTTTTATCTCTTTCCAACAATAAAGTTAATTGAGATTTTATTTCAGTGAGTGTTTGGGTTAAAAATTCCATTTGAATCCCCTGAGCTTGCACACGAGCAGTAAGATCATCAAATTGCTCTCGTGTAGTAAAAAATTCTTCCCACTGTTCTTCTTGCATGTCTGGTTCCTGGGGATCTACCATAGGGTGGTCCCCAGAACTAGAACTTTCCATTACTTTCTCTTTCCCTCTTTCTGCCATTAATACACTGGAATTGGAAAGCAAAGATAAGAAATTTGCATACAAAGTAAAGTACTTCCTTGATTTTAATGGCAGACAGTGGTTGCTGGTTTGGAAATGAACCCGAAGAGTAAGGAACAGATTTTATCTTCCCGGATTAGAGCAGTGAAGCAATCATGCTGGAAATTCAATTTCTTGACTTCAGTCGTGTATGACATTTTTCTGTCCGTTCCATGACGTTTTTCTGTCCTCACAGCAGTCGCCTTACGCACAGCAATCGTGACAACAGTCATGTCACGTTTCACGTTTTGCCTCCGTTGATCACGATCGGATCACGTTTTGCCTCACGGCTGATGCAGCTGACGCCTCACCTTTCGTTGACTAGAAACGGAGTCTTTTTTTTTCTCACGCTGGTTCGTTCTGCAGGCTTTGACCAGAGACGAATCCCCTTTTCGCTTTACGCCAGTCGTTTCACAAAAATGTCACTTATGTGACGTGGCGTACCACATATAACTTCTTCGAAATGTTTTTCGTCGATTAATGGTTTTGAACCTCACGCGACTGGTATGCTGGCGGGCAACCCGTCGACTGATGGCGGGCATCTCGTCGACTGAAATGCTGGCGGGCGAGCCTCAGCTTGATTAGTGAATGGCGGGTGGGCAACTCGTCGACTGAAACGAACCACGAGACCATCGATGAAGAAATCCACAAATCCACACGACACTACATGTCGGCTCTGATACCAATGTAAGATCAAATGAAAGATTGCTTCGGGAAAGACAGAGAAAAACAATGAAAACCCTGAGCTTGAGTGATTCTTCTCCTCCCAACCACGCCTAGATAAGTGCTGGCATCTCTCTCCCCGTTTCCTCTGCCAGCCGTCAACTTTTCTTGAGTCCTACTATTCTTGGACTCTCTTACTCTCTAGGCTCCCCTTAACCCCGTTCGGGCGCCCAAGAGCCTGGACGGTCATTCTCGTGCATGTTCCCCTAGATTTACCTTAACATCACATTAAATATCACTTTAATGTCACATTCAATATTTGTGACCTTAATGTCACATTAAATATCACTTTAATGTCACATTAATGTCACACCTGGGAATCATGCTTTAGTCATAAACTATGGTGTATGGCCACATTCACTGTTTTGTACTTGCAGATTTTTGTTGTGGAGAGAGTAAGCTTATGCTGCACCACTGTACTCTTTGATTCTCATAGTGGAATCATGTTCCTACGAAGATCACAATGGGGACTGGGGGAGTGGATATGGAGGGATCTCTTTCTGGACAGACCCTATTATGTCCCATTAGCAGGATCAGAGCAGATTCACGTCACAGGGCTTCACATGAAACTGTCTAATCTTTTTTGGAGTTTTCACACTCTAGACACCTTGTTTAGAGGCTGTCCAATGTTTTTTCTGCCTTGATTCCACGTCTTGCATGGCCACTGCTTGCTTAACTCATTCCTTGCTTGTGGTTCATTGGAGTATTTTTCTATACTATTTATCGTGTATAGACTATTAGGCACTCTGAATTGATTGCAACCATGTGGTCTTTTATTCAACATGCATTGACCAGGATGCTTACTTTCATCAACCATAAAGTACTCCCTTTATGATTGTCTAGAATGGGGAAACTGATGAGTATCATGGTTCTATTTGTCCATCTTTGCACTATGAAGTTAAAAATGAACACAAAGGAGATGAAATAACCTGTAAGCTCATAATCAGAAGGGTTTTTCCAGCACATACAGATGTTCTGTGCACTAGTTCTGTCTCATTCAATTAAATCCATGGTTTCTTGCAGATGGGTTTGGGTTTTGGCATGATCTTGGCTATGACAGTAGCCATAGGCTTAGGAACAGTTGTAAAATCATTCACAAAGGATTCAGCGGTCTTGGCTATTTTGGCAAAGGGTACCCTGGTAATGCCTTGATTCTGCCTAAAGCCTTATTGTGTTTTGGTTGTGCCCAAAGATTATAAATTCTAAATGCCTCACTTGTCACTCCAGTTTGTTGCGGGCACACAACCTTTGAATGCTCTTGCTTTTGTTTTTGATGGCATTCTTTATGGAGTTAGAGACTTTGAGTTTGCAGCTTACTCCATGGTGAGTAGAATTTGATGCAATTCAGAGTGGCAAATTCTTACAAAGTATTTCGTATAATTGGACATGTATCTCATTTACATAAAAGTGATTGTTGTTACTGCAGATGGTTGTAGGTTTGGTCTCTTCTTTATGTCTACTTGTAGCACCTTCATACCTAGGCCTTTCTGGTGTATGGCTGGGCTTGACAATTTTGATGGGTTTACGAGTTGCTGCTGGGATTGAGAGGTACTTAAGTTTATGATCACCTGAATGACATGTTTCTCTGAGCTGGTCAAAGGCCCTCATTTTTGGTTATGACAGGTTCAAAAGGAGAGAAAATTCACAAAGGTGGTTTTTTCTAGGTTGAAGGCTTCAAGAGGACCATGGCGGTTCTTACGGCACATCACCTGAAAGTTATTTGCAATGAGCTGGATATACTAAAGATTTTTTGTAGTACATGTTTATGGTTAACTTCAAATCCATACATAGTCAATTGGTTCAGAACTGGGAATGAAGAAAACCAGCAGCTCACATCCAATGGTGGATTTGCTAGTGCAACACATCTCATTTTTCATACCAAGACAACTTCAAGGCATTAGGGACTATGGCTACATCATTCCCTGATTTTTGGTCAGTATACAACAGAGGTGTGAAAATGTGTGTCTTATGGGGTTGCTATATCATTAAACTGGATCCCAGCTATTGGGAACTGGTATATTGGTCACCTAACTGTCGAGAAATTATAGGCGATTGCAGCTTCTTGGCTCACACAGCAATCTGATGGTTATTACCAAAGGGCAACTCAGAATCTTTACTTTATTTCAGGCATGTGCTTTTGGCACCAGAGAGTGCATATACAGAGGGCAGACTACCCATGAAGTTACTCGTCCATGCAGGCATGTGTACAAGATACAGGGGCTTTTGTTGGAACTGCACCCCTTGCGATTAACATGAGCTGCAGTAAGAAGAATTGGACATTCAGAGGATTTTTGTTCATTCAAATAATAGACACTGCATACATTCGTATATCTTCTGTGACTCCTTTTAAAAAATCTGTAAAAATTTTATTTGATGGTACAAATATTGTTTTATCTTCTCCACAACATAAGGCCTGTTACAGGAAGTGCTAAGTGAAGAGAAACCTGGACTCTAGAAATATATGTTCTATTGAATAAGTTGTCAGTTCCTTCTGTCTGTTCTCAACTCGTCCTTTTGGCCTGGTGGCTCAGGAGGCGATGATAAAGATGTAAGCTGGACATTTTTTTTTTCGCACAACACCCCTTTTGCACACATTTCCCAATGCGATGAGCATTGAAACCTTGGCCTACCATGTCTGGCAATGTCAATCAGGTAAATGTAATGGTGGTGACTAATCTCACTTGCTATAAAAGAAGCTTATTGTTTAAGCTTGTTTGAAAGAGGATTCGAACAACGTTCTCCCAACTAAAAGTAGCAGATGTAGTTTAGGTAGATATGAGATTGGTTTTTTGCGTTCTCTTCTGTTCAAGGTGGATATTAAGGCATTGATTTTGGCAGCTTGTGCTCTAGAACCTAAAGAAGCACCCCTTGCTGCTGATTAGCAAACAAAACCTCTCTGGTGTGTGATCTTTTGAAAAGTTTGGAAGATCCAATGCTAACTGTAATTGTAGGTCAAGTCTCTATGTTTAATTGCACCCTTCTTGTGGACTAGAGGTCTTAGGAGCTTTAGCTTGTCTCACACTGATGCTTGGCTACTGGGAGCAGACTGTGTTTGGGCAAAGCCTTTCTTAATTTTCCATAGTTTCTAGCACCCTAGTCCCCTCTTGTTTGTGAATAGTTTCTAGCACCCTAGTGCCCTCCTGTTTGTGAATAGTTCAGCTTAACAACTCGACACTCAGAATTTCTGCCACTCCTCAGAGTAGCTTCACTGATATTGATTTTGGAGATTTTTTTTGGGCTATGGGATTGTGCAGCAATACTAGTCATCAGAACTCAAGTCATATACCGTAGAGGGAGATGCATACTAGTGCAGCAGTTACGAGTCCTACACATTATCTCTTCTCACCACAATCATTCCTTTTCTCTGCCCAGATTGCACCAACTCTCTTGTCACAGTGAACAGGATGCGCCCAAGTATCGTTTGCTTTTTTCTCAGAACTAAACCAGCAATCATTTTGAAAGAGCAACAATGCTTGTGTGATCCTTTACAGAACAAAATACATTTCCAATTGAAGGCTACCATGTCGTTGCCTGCTAATACAGATTGAAGGCATCTTGACTTCTTTTCAGTGTTCTATCCTCACTTAGACCTGATATGCAAAGCCAGAGAATGTGGATGATTAAGGGGCCTTGGATGTTAAACCCAAGTATTTCCAGCTGACAATATATGTGGCCATGGTACATGCAAGCTTCGGTGGTCTGATGGTTTGTGGATCCTTTTGCAGCAGGCCGATCCAATGCCATTGCTGGATGTCCAGAGAGTGATTGTGAAGTTCTGGGGGAAGCCCTCTAAAGCAGGGTTTTCTTCAAGCCATTTGGGTAGTACTTGCATTGTTTTATGCCTTGGTTGCAGCAATGGTGGATGTAAGGATTGATCTTCATTATCTGCAGCGGAAAGGTCCTTTAAAGCATACCAGAAAAGTGGCTTGTCTCATTTGCTTTCTTACTCTTGGATACGAGTTTTGGGCCCTGCATCTCTTGCCAATTCTGCCTTTGTGGGCATGCTAGTATATGTTGCAGACATCAGAGTAGGCATCATGGCACCATCTCAATGTTTGACCCACTTGGTCTGAGGCACAGTAAATTTCGAGATGGATCCAAAATGAGATGGTATTGGACACTTATCCAAGTCTTTGTTTCTTTGAGCTCGTCAATACTCGCCTAACAAGTGGATTTCTTGGAACCTTAAAAATTTTTGTAGCATTCTTTCTTATTTCCAGGATGGTGATAATAGTATTCCTGATCTCATAGAAACATATGCAGGTAGGGCATGTAGGAGTGTGTCAGATCAAATAGATGGATTTTCTGCTTAAGACAACTTTGCTGCCCCTGTCAAGTCAGGCAGAAAGAACATCCACAGACTCTCAAGGGGACATATGGAGTTGCCCGATGGCACTTCGGACCCCATGGGACAGGTGTACATCCATGTATCTTGGGCGTATAATGAAGCCGTCGGGCGTGAGGTGTAGGAGGTGCTCTCGGTAGAAGGTCATCTTCTCCTCGAGATCCTCGGCGGTAACACCCATGTCTTGGCTGTGTATAGCTGAATAATATCCGCCCTGATGACGCGGTTCAACTCCTCTCGGCTAGGTGGGGGAAGTCCAGACTATATTGTAGGGGTGGGAGGTGGTCCATGTGTAGCCCATGCAATTGCAGCGAGGCTTGAGTACGGGCGTAACAACATTCAGTGTCCCCTTGTGATGCGAGTTGTTTGGATGATTCTAGTGCGAGGCAGGAGTAGTTGTGTCGCGGTAGGCTCCAAAGCATGTGCAGGAGTTTGTGTGCACTAAAAGGAGTTTGTGTGCCCTAGAGATAGAGAGTCTTGGGTCTAGCAAAGGCATGAGAGAGCAATGGCAGCGCTTTGGACTTGCAATGAGGATAGCATTGCTTGTTGCCAGTTTCTTGATAGCATTGCTTGCTGAATCTTCCAGTGGCAAATGCACAATACTTATTTGGAATGAACATTGAAGTTTTTTGTTTGGTATAAAATTGAGTCGTTTAATTGTCAAGGTCAAAAACATATGAAGCACAGTTTTTGAACATACGGTAATGATTGAACTGGACTATCAACTGCCTTCAAGCTGATTGCACTTGAAGTGGTGTTAAAGTTGCACTCCTTTTTATAGCTTGGTTGATTGTTGCGAAGGCAGAACTACTGGATGAGAGGTATTACGACGATTCTTATTCAGTTGTTTTAACCTGCTGCCAATCATCCTTTTTCTGAGCTGACATGAATAAGTTGGCACCATAACAGGAGCATAAAACAGAGGGGAAGCAATATCCACATTTTGCAGGGATGTGAATATTAATGAGTGGATGGATACAGCCAACATCACCAAGCGGGAGTAGGTGCAGGATGACATATGCCTGAAGAGATATTGAAAGAACCTCCATCCAGAAATTGTTTTACAAACCATCTTTTTTGATGACCTAAGAAACCTAGGAACTATGTAGGAACAAGCCAGTAGTTTTCTAAGTCCCACTTTCAAAGAACCCTTTTTTTGGATGCGTGGACAAAGATCTTGTTTGATTAGATCTGATTGTAAGCAAGAAGCAGCATATTTTTTGCTTCCTCAAAGCTCTACTTTGAGAAAAAAGAGATGGAATCTAGAACTCTTTTTGACATGTGTATTCTCTCAATTTTATATTTGAGAGTGAGCGGGCGTCAGTATTAAGAAAGAGGTTTGTGCTCTCCTCATCCTTCACTGTTACTCTCTTTTTTCCTATGCATACATACGGACTTGGAGCATCTTGAACAAAGGGGCTACTTGATTTGATCAAATTTAGAGGAAGGTGGAGAAGTGGTGGTCCAAGCAAGCAATAGTATGTTGCATGAGTTAGTTGAAGCTAAAAACCAATAGATCAAATAGCTAACTTGCGGTGAGAGTACGATTAATTCAAATGGCCCACACCATATGGATATTTGACTTTGTTTGGATAAGACCTCAAAAGCTCCTATGCACTATTGGGTAACATCCAAGTTGCATCCACTCAAATAGCAAGCTTAGCATACCATCGTGCAATCACATTTGACTTTGTTTGGATAAGACCTCAAAAGCTCCTATGCACTATTGGGTAACATCCAAGTTGCATCCACTCAAATAGTAAGCTTAGCATACCATCGTGCAATCACATTTTGACGTAGGATTTGTGGGTCGGATTTGAAATTGCATCAACAGAAGTTGAATGTATGAAAGTTTAGTCTTATTAGCTTTGTGTTCAAAACAAATAAGATGCAAAAGTAAGATTGGCAATCACAGTCCACTTCGTAGCCTCAATCATTTAGATTCACAGTCGTGTGAGTGTTTCCATATTTCTTTTTCAATAATTTAAATTCAAAGGGTAAAAAGGTTAGTTAAGGTGATGCCCTTAATAAAACAAAATACACCCCCTACAATTTAGTGACACTTTTGCACAAAAGATGTATCATTTTAGCCATTTGAAGGCATTCTATGAATACACACATTTAAATATAGCTTAAATATAAGCCATGTAATTTTCTTTTGTATTTTAGATTTTGTAAAACTTCAAAATAATGTATCCTTAAAGTGTCACTGTATCCACCCTCCCTCTCTTTGGTGAACATTTGATTTGGAACCAAACCTACTTGAATAACATTTTTAAATGTCCTAAATAATTTTTGTTTTCAGTATCAGTTAAACTATAAAAAAAAAAACAATGCGGCTCACATGGACAAAAAAGTTCCAATAGCGAATTGTTTAAGTGCCACTTTTGTCTTACACATTCCATAGAATACATTTCCTTTGTTAGATTTCATATGGGGTAGAGGTGACGAGTGATTTCATATGGGTAAAGGGATCATTAAGGTCACACTACCACAAAGCAAAACACACATGTGGAAGTAGCCACAATATGATTTTTTTGTTCCACCAAGTTATTCATGAAGCACCAAGGTGAAAAAAGAAAACTTGTGGACACTTCCATACCATAACACCTATCTAGTCAAATGCAAAAAGCATGTGGCTATGGATTATCACCATGTGGATAAACTAAAGAATAATTATGTGTCCTACAAGTAATAAAATATCTGCTTCATAGCTTGCTAAAGCTTTGAACCTTTGCTATGTATAAATAATGCTCACATGTGAAATTGTAAATTGCATTTTTGGCCTATGGTGTGAGCGATAAAGAAGACATCCAACTACTTGCAGATATAGGATACATCGATTGGATCACCTAGATCTTGAAAACTAAGCAGTGAAACATGTATAGTGCGAATAGAAACGTACATGCATAAGAACCAAATCTTCGTAGCAAGTTCAAAATTCTTTTGTGCATAACAATAAGGTTGAAATTCCAGCCTCTTCTAGTACAACAAATCATCCACACGAAATCTATGATCAATAGAGAGTTCTTGTGCTTCATGAAAGTGAGTGTACTCAATCATAATTGGGAAAACCACAAGGTAGTTAAAGTATCCCCTTTTCTCATACAAGCTCAAGGTGCCTACTTGAGACAATAAATATTGGTATTATTTAATTTGCATATCCTTTTGTAGCAAAATTAGGAGCCTATAAAATATATAGTTTCTCATGCAAGTTTTTACATAGAAAGAAAAATTAATGTTCAATTTTTTTGAAGATGAGGATGTATTGCCAGTATTAATGCGTAAGATAGCTCATACTCAGTATTAATGCTTAAGATAGCTCATACCAAATCAGAAAAGACATGACTAAAAGGATTAATCAAGAAGACTAAGGGACTATTGAAGAAAACTATTATAAGAAGATAAAAAAGTGAACTCTCATTCATAATGTACTAAAATCAATCATAAAAAATAAATATTAGCTTGCCAAAAAATAAATCCATGCATTAAAGATAATCCATGAGCACTACCTTGGCTCAACAGAGTATCTGTAAAAACTTTTAAAGCACAAGCATACATTAACTCTCACCAATGTTTATTCTATAGGTCTCTTGCTAGTGGAAGGAATGTACACTTAGCAAGTCTCATCACGGGAAGGGATGTCTTTGTCAATTGTCTATATCAAAGGAAAAGCATCTAAGGCAATTATCTCTTTAAGAACTTTCCTTAAAAATGCATAGAGGAGAACTATCTAATGTTGTATTCTCATTAATGAAAAATGTCCTATCGTGCTTATAGAATTCCATATTGGACTATTCTACTACTGAGTTGGGATGGAAATGCATGCATTATTAGATTTTCAAAGGTTGAGATGTGGAATGAGATTTGTGTTGAGAATCAAGCTCGTGATCAATATCACTGATATGACCGACCTTATCTAGACAACTGTTGTCTTAGTTGTCACTCTACATGTGTGTTGTAATAACTGAGTCGATCAGACTCAACTATAGTTAGTGGTACAGTCAATTAGTGACCTAGTGTGTTTATCAGTTATGTGTGATTAGACTTTAGGAAGCATTATGGAAGAATGAGAAGAAGAGAACAAGAGAGTTCACTACTCTTTGTTACAGCTCCATGTCTTTGTCTCTCTCTCTCTCTCTCTCCCTCTGAATCTTGAACATGGTATTAGAGCCTAAATGCTTGAAGCCTGAAGGCTTGGCAATGGCCATTTAACATCAAGACATCAGATTTGAGGAAAATGTCATCAAAGGAGATTGTGCCTACATCCCTTTTTTTTTTTGCAGAAGCTATATCTTGCTATAGAAATGAATTTTGGAGAAACGGCCTACTGAACTTGATCGTTTCGACGTAATCTACAATTTTGTAGAAGAAAGTTTTTTCAAATTCGTCAAAGATTTTGAGATATTCAGCACATATTTGTGTGGACTGGCTGTTTACTACAATAAATATCAGTTGGTTCTAGGGCAATGGTGGCTTTCATCCTAACAATGTATATTCCCTTATTATCATGCATTTGAGCATGATATTGGAGTGTTAAATGCTCAATTTTAGAGCTTATTTACAAGGTGGAAACAGTGAACTAGTTGATGTCTTGAATTTGGAAACAATATATCTATAGGGTTGAAGTATCTGTGATGCTTATTTGCTATTGACAAATGCTTGGATTATACCACTTGAGTGGTAGATGCTTTTTGGGATACATTGAGTGTTAAAAGCTCAATGGCTAGACTGATATGTTGCTGGTTATACCGTGGTATTGATTGGTTATTGTTTGCAGGAAGGATACCTATCATCTTCACTTAATATACATGCAACATATTCTGATCGGTTGGACATGTATCAACTCTTGCATATAGAGTGGCAATTGAGTGAGATGTTTTGGGGCTATTTTGAGGTCCGAATACTCTTGTTTTAACAGAGAAAATACTGTTGGTTATAACAGTGGACCGGTTGTATTTGGTATTGCTACTTGCATACAATACAAACATTGATGCTTATTTGGTCACATAATGAATTCCCAATGTATTGGGACATGTCTATGGTGGTTTAAGGACATTTTTGAGTTGAGAATACCTTGATTATTGTAGAGTTTATGCTGCTAGTCATAACAGGCTGCTTGCTTGTCATCAACTATGGAAAAGTTTAGTGAATGTCAACATCAGTTCTATTTATCTATTGATGCTTGTATGGATAGAGTTTGTTGCTGCGATGTTTTGCCACTACCATAGAATGTTTTGAATTGATTTGAGATTGGTTTATGCTTAGTTGACTATGTTTTTTCATTGCTGAAATACAGTTTATAACAAGCAAGTTGTTAGGAAAACTAGTCCTAAACTGCAGGAAGTTTATTCTTGAACTGTAGGAAAGTTGTTCCTGAACTGCAGGAAAACTGTTCCTGAACTGTAGGAAGACTATTCCTGAAGTGCAGGAAACCTGTTCATGAATTGCAAGAAATTGTTTTTGAATTGCAGGAAAACTGTTCATGAACTGCAGAAAGTCTTTTCTTGAACTGCAGGGAGTCAAGCACTTACGGATTACATATAGCATTGAATACCTTAGTTGCAAATATGGCAAATGCTCAAGGCACTGACAATATCACTCAAATTGTGGGAGAGAAGTTTGATAACAAAAACTTTGCTCTATGGAAGTTTAGGATGTAAAACTTTTTGATTTGTAGAGGCCATTGAGATTTATGTATGGGGGCTGACGTATGAATCCGAATTGTCTGAACGGAATCCAACACAATAACAGTGGAAAGAGCTAGTAAAGTACTACATTAGTTTTCTCTATGTATTTTTGATGCGATGGCTATGCAGATTACCAATTGCTATTCCCCAAAGGATACTTGGGATGCACTCATGAAGAATTATGTTAATGTCACACATGCAAGAAAGATACAGTTGAAGCAGCAGTTCAACAACATGTCTAGGAATGGTAGGAGTGTTCAAGCATACACAACTGAAATAAAGACCATAGCTGACTAGCTGGCTACTATTAGATCTCGTATTTCAGAGAATGGCATGATTGCATGACATTGAATGGGTTAGGCAAGGAGTATAAGGCATTTGATACGTCTATTTCTGTGAGAATAGAACTCCTTGATTGGAATGAGTTACTTGCACTGTTGCTACATGAAGAAGTAAAGCTTGGCTTAAATACAGGTTCAAGCACATCTCAGGGAAACAGAGACATTGTCTTTTACTCTAGTTAGCGAGTTAGAGATGGTAGAGCTTATGGAGCTTTTCGGGATCGAGGAGACACTCGAAACACATATGGACATGAGCAACAAAATGCTTGGTATAGCTCAAATATGCAAGGATAATGAGGATCTGGAGCCTTTAGAGGCATGGGGAGATCACCTAGAGGTAGAGGTGGTTTTTGGCAATCGCATGAGCAATCTAACAGGGATAAAGACTGTCATTATTGTGGAAGATATGGGTATATTACGAAGGTTTGCTATAAAAAGAAAGTTGATATGAAGGCAAAAGGTAGCAACATGGACATTATGCATCTTCCAGTGGTACTCAGGGATGGCAAGGGAGATAGACTGTTTGCTATGCAACATGTATCTAAGAATATGCCTAAGCAAGGCAAAGATGAGAAGTGGTACATAGACTCATGAGCATCCTATCATATGACTCCTCATGGTGAATGGTTTGATGAGTTAGTAGTAAGGTCTCATGGATTTGTATGTACTGGTGATGATACACAGATTGATATTTAGCATACAAGTGTGGTTCCGTTGCTCATACCTGATGGTAGAAAGAAGAGCCTACATGATGTACTACATGTACCTTCTAATACCAAGAATTTATTGTCGGTTGGGTAGATGGCAGAATAGAATCTGCAAGTTAGATTCAATAGGGATGATTGTTTTATTGAAGAATATGGCAATGATTGTAAATTGATTGCTAAAGGCAAGATAAATGGCAAAATGTTTACTTTGGATGCATCTATCCCAGAATTGAAGGAAGCCATGTTTGCCCATGATAATGGAGTAGTTTGGGATGTAGAAATTTGGCACAAATGCATCGGTCATGTTAATGTACAGAAGCTAAAAAATATGTAGCAGAAAGAGGTTGTACTTGGCTTGTCGAAGTTCAAATACACTCGCTTGTCAGTTTGGGAAACAAGCAAGATTCCTGTTCATGAGACATGTCAAAAATAGTTCTCGGCCTTTGCAGTTGATACATTCGGATGTATGGGGTCCTGCCCATAACGCATCTTTTGGTGGTGCTAGGTATTATGTATCCTTCATTGATGATTTCATCCGATACACATGGCTATATATTTTGAAGCACAAGGATGAGGTGCTTGATGTCTTTAAGGACTTTAAGAAGCATGCTCAAAATGAACTTGGATGTTATATCTCATGTTTGAGATCTGATGGAGGTGGAGAATATGTATCCAGAGAGTTTGACTTGTACCTTGCTAAATATGGCATAAAAAGGCAATTCACATGCAATTACATACCTCAGCAGAACGATGTGGTAGAGAGAAAAATTTGGGTTCTTATGGAAGCTGCTAGGGCAATGCTTAATGAAAAGAATTTGCCAAATGCTTATTGGACTGAAGTAGTGGCTACTGCAGTTTATGTGCTAAACCGAACACCTATAGCTGGGGTTCATGATTTGACTCCGTATGAGAAATTGTATGGGTACAAGGCAAACATTAGTCATCTAAAAGTATTTGGTTGCATTGCCTATGTACATGTGCCTCATGAAAAGAGGAAGAAAGACCCGAAAGCTGTCAAAAGTGTTTTTCGTGGCTATGCACAAGAGAGAAAGGCTTACAAATGTTATGATCCGTTCACTCGAGAAACCCTGATCAACAAGGATATATCTTTTGATGAGCTGACCTCATGGTATGGTAATCCAAATGTAGTGGTCTTTGATGGACCAGCTAGCCCTACTCATGCTAAAAATTATCCTTCAGCTAGTACGTCTATGAGTGGACCTGGTTCATCTATAGTTAGTCCTTGGACAGGATGACTCCGCAGTTGTACTATTGCATCCACTGACACATATGTCAGTGAGGGGGAGATTGGATAAAGGCAAAGAAAAGATGTTTGACGATGTGATTGGCCCTATTACATTTGGATTTGAGTCACATGGCAATGATAGTCTTGATAATGAATTGGGCATACCATTAGTTATGACGCCTGGTGCGAGGCAAAGCAGGTATGTGCCACCTCATGAGAGGCAAGCCCAGAGTGCACCGCAGTTGAGGTCTGAAAGGGTCAGAAAACCAGTTGATGGGTTGACATACAGTGGGTATTCAGCTAAACATTATGCATATATGACTAAAGTGTCAGGCTACAAATAGCCTACGAAGTTCAGTGAGGCAGTTTACAGATGAGAATTGGTGTGTTGCCATGGATGAGGAATACACAGAATTGGCTGAAAATGAGACATGGGAATTGGTCTGTTTGCTTGAAGGAAAAGTATCCATTGGCTGCAAATGGGTTTATAAAGTGAAATGCAAGTCAGATGGTTTGTTGGAAAGGTATAAATCCCAATTGGTTGCAAAGGGATATGCATAGCAATATGGCCTAGATTATGAGGAGACTTTCAGCCCGGTCGCCAAGATGGCAATGGTGAGAATAGTTATTGAATTAGCGGCTTCTAGGGGATGGAAATTATGGTAGATGGATGTCAAAAATGCATTCTTGAATGGTGACTTGCTTGAAGAGGTGTATATGGAGCAGTTTGAAGGTTATGTATACCTTGACTATCCGACATATGTGTGTAAACTAAAAAAGGCCTTGTATGGGTTGAAACAAGCACCGAGAGCATGGAATGCTCGCATAAGCACTTATTTGTAGTAGCTTGGTTTTTAGATAGGTCATGCAGATCACAGCCTATATCAATGTGGAATGAGATTTGTCTATTGGCTACTTACACTATGAATATTAATGTAATCTAATGTAAGCAATAGTTTGATAAGCACATCAAATAGAGGTAGTTTGAGGTGGGGAATGAAGTTAGCTTGAATCTCCTTGTAACCTACAAGCAAGTTGAGAAGGTGAGTAGGTAGAGAGGAGAGGAGGAGGTGTGAGAGTGGCCCATTATATGGTCATCATAAAGTTAATAAAATAGCATTTAGGGCAGTAACTTCCCATTAAGAGCAATGCTTGCCATAGTGACACATGGCAATGGCCCATGTAACACTTAGGAGGCTAGCTGAGGATGGTGTTGATGCAGAGATGTTGAAGAGGAATTTTGCTAAGAATGATGACTCAATGGAAAGGGCTTTTCTTATTGCTATTGGTAGATATCATGAGCTCGATATGAACAAAGTGAAAAAGTAACTTAGGCAGAACATCAAAGAGTTCTTAGACCACATATTTAAGATTGTGGAGGAGAGAGGAGTGAAGATCCTCAAGGCACTTGTAAACTTCTCAATTCAAAAGCTTAAAAGCAAGTATGCAAGTTTGCTGTGGCCACTATTTTTACTTCATGGGGAAGATACCAAAAGAAGATAAGTTTGCCTAGTGTTTCAAGCAAACCTGCCATGGGAGGTTAATGCTCAACCAATATAATTTTATTGGCTACAGATTCTATTTTGCATTGGTTAATACACAACAAGAGAGGGACTGAATCATCACATCCATTGTTCTCTTTAGCGGTGGCTTGTATCTCAACCATCCCTAAAGATGCTAGTTAAGGTCATGGATTCTAATCATAATCCTATCCAGATTACATGCAAGGTAGCAACTTCACAAGGATATTTAGAAGTGCCATTGCCATTCACATTCAACATGACCTTTTACAAGATAGACCGTGGGACTCTTGGTTCATGTATATGCCCTCATGTATACTATTGGACACAATTACCTCTGCTTGTGGGTCAATTTGATTTGTATGCTTTGGACATCGACACTTACCTTTGTCAGTAGTTTGTTAGTGATGTACACATGCATATTGGTTATGTATTTGACTGATCTCTCCATAGTTGCTCTTGAGATATTCTACATGTATGATGTATATGCTTATGGGATACATGGTTTACTAACACTTTGAGTTTGTGACAATGTTTGGTATTGGCGTCTATGCTCAATCATTGCTAGTTGCATTTTTTTGTATCCCAGTTGCTACCCAAATATCCTTGGTAATAAAAGCTTGCTTTCTTGGCTATTTTCCCATAATTGGATTAACATATAATGCTGCCTTTATTTCAACATTTTTGTAATTACAAAATTTTAGCATTCTTTGGAGAGCAGACACTTTGCTTTGGCCTTCTATTGATTGCATTTTTGGACAATTCCCACCCTTTTGCCCACCCTTTTGGATTAGTTTTGGGGCTGTTTTGCTGAATTTATAGCAACCCAACCTCTTGTCATTTGCAGTCAATATGACAAGTTCATCAGCAGATAGTGATATTTTCAACATTGAAAACCTTTATGGCAATAACTTCCAATATTGAAAGACATAGATATGACAAATCTTAGTGCTGAAGAGGTAGGTTAAGCCATTGAAGATAGAGGGCATAAAGCTTGAGCTTTATGATGCAGAGGATTGGGTAAAACTTGATGAAATATACAAGTCCACTATCATTATGTCATTATCAAAGTGGGTGTGTTTTAATATCATTGGGACTGAGGTGGTCCTTATGCATAATAGACAAGATTTGTGATTTTTATGACAAGGAAAGTCATATATCTCAGTTGTACTTGCTCAAGAAGCTTGTGACATTTGCATGAAGGAGGGTAAGGGTATGTCTACTCATCTAAATGATTTTCATTCCATATTTAGCAAGCATATAAGGCTAGGATGGTTGCGAAGGGTTTTAAGTAGAAGCATGGTATTGACTTTGATGAAATATTTTCTCATGTAGTCAAGATGACTACCCTACCCTATGCTTAGTCTTGGCCTTGGTTTCTTAATTGAATTTCCTTATCAAATGGACATGAATATGGCTTTTTTGCATGGGGACTTGCATAATGAGATTTATGTATAGTAGTCTAAGGGCTTTGCAGAGAAAGGTAAGAAAGACCTAGTGTGCAAATTGAAGAAGAGTCTTTATGAGCTCAAGCAGGCACCCAAGGAGTGGTACCATAAATTTGATACTTTTATGCATTTATAGGGGTATTCCTGTAGTGATATGGATCCGTGTTTATATAGAAGAAGGTTCATGATGGTAGCCTTATTATTATTATCTTGGTGCATTATGTCAATGATATGCTTATAATTGGGAGTGCTCATGCTAAGCAGGATGCTTTTAAGGCTTAGCTCACAAAGAGCTTTGAGATGGAGGATATGGGACAGACCTCACACATACTTGGTATGCGCATTAGGTGCAATTGCTCCAAGGGACTTCTTTACTTGTCCTAGAAGGAGTACATACAACACATAGTACTTGAGTGGTTTCATATGTAGGATGGTAAGTCTATTGGTTGTCATTTACCTTCTCATGCGAAGGTCAATCAAGACAGTTGTCTGTAGTTAGATGATGAGAGGGTGAAGATGGCCAAGGATCCATATGCATTTGCAATGGGACACTTTGATGTATGCCATGATAGCCACTCGTTTTGATGACATATCATTTGTAGTGGGAGTTGTGACACATTATATGGTGACACATTATAGGCGACATTGGGATGTTGTGAAGGGTATCATGAGATATCTGAAAGGAACAATAGATATGTGCATTTGCTATAGTAGCCAAGACACTACAATTGTGGGTTGCATTGACTCCAACTATGTAGGACATGCAAATAGTAGGAAATACACTTCTAAGTATATATTTTGTTTTGTTGGAGATGCTGTTTCTTGGATGTCTAGGGTGTAAAAATGCATGGCCTTATCTACTACCAATGCAAAGAAAATTGCAATCATTAAGGCTTGCAAGGAGGCTCTATGATTAGGCCATCTAGTAGACCTTGGTATTGCTATTACTCCTGTATTGCATTCAGATTCTATGATTGCCATTCGATTGGCTCGTAATATGGTCTTCTATGCGAAGACTAAGCACATTGAGGTGCGGTATCACTTCATCAGAGAGGTAGTAGAGGACAAGTTGATTGAGCTTGTCAAGATCTTGATCGATGAGAATCTTGTAGATTTGCTCATTAAAAGTCTCTTTAGTGGAATGTTTTTCATTAGGAGGTTGATGGGCTTTGGATGAGATGACATCTTTCCTCATCCTATTTTGCACTATGTACATATTATACTTTTTTTTTCTTTTACTCCTCACTAAGGCACATTTGTCCTTAAGTGGGAGGTTATGGGGGTAAAGGCACTTGTGCCTAGCCATCCACATTTACTCTTTGTGTACACTATACCCACACATTTTACACATTATATACATAGGTTATGATTTTGGTCGGGCACCCTGAACTCTTTTCCTCTTACAACCATTCCTTCTCTTTTTCACATTACACTTGGGCTTGCACTCTATCCATGATGGATTTGAGGAGTCTCGACCGAGTATGTGTAAAATGAATTGACCTAATTCCCAAATTATACAATTTTTGCAATTCTTCTCATCCTCAATTTGGAAAATTTACATTCGGAATGGGAGTGATCTTGGCTCTTAGTTATTTTACAAAAATACATAAGCCTTAGCTCCACAATTGGTACCACTGGTGGTAAATGAAAGAAAATGAATATTCACCTTTTGAAGTTATGGTGCATAATTTAAATTCAATGAAGTTTCAAAAGTTTACATCATTTTTCTTTTTATATTTTTGACACAAGTTTTAGCCCATTTCACTTCTTGTTCTCCATCTTGATTAGCTTTTTCTGCAACTTTTTGTCTCTTTGAGTTAAGAGTACAAAGTCAAATATGTGATGATTTATTTAGAAAAAGAGCAAGCAAAAATTTTGCAAAAACACTAAGAATTATTCATATGCACAATATGGATTTATTAAGAGTGTAGATGTTTTGCATAACATAATGTGTAGTTGGATGTCAATTATACAGAGACATTTGAACAAGTTGTTATGCTTGATGGAACTCGTGCATATTATAGGATTTATGGCTTGAATGGTGGAATCATATAGACTATATTATGTTTCACAATTGCATCTTATGGTGGTAGTTGAGGTGGGGAGGGGGGTTTGGGCTAAGCCATTCAAGCCTATTCTCTTAGTTAGAGAGATTGTCCCTTGATTCCATTCCTCCTTTCCATGTCATGCATTGGATGTCAACTATGTTTTCACACCTCACTCTAATGGTGAAATCAATCTTACATTAATTAAACAACAACTCATGCAATGAGCATTTGCTAATGATTCTTTTATGTGCTTGAGGGTTGACAAACATAATCTACAAAGGGAAACATACATGTGGTCTTTATTTTCTATTTCCTTATGGTTACACATAATATACAAAAAATTATTGTGATCATGTATAGTGAGAAAAAACCCTATCCCTTAGGTTGGCAAGGTGAAATTGTTTCCCGCACTCAAACCTTTTGTCATCTTGGATACTCACTAGAGGTATTGATGCTAGCTTGCAACAACTAATCAACTGGATCTTTGATTGGAAATTCATTTATTGGAAATCTCAAGCTTGGCCTTTTCATATATTCCTAAGATTTCTCAATCTCTCAATCTATCATACTTCCTCCTCTAGTTGTATTTTTTGTTGCTTCCATGGACTCGAGTGCTATAAAAAATCACTCAACCCATTCATACTTCCTCCTCTAGTTGTATTTTTTGTTGCTTTCATGGACTCGAGTGCTATAAAAAATCACTCAACCCATTCATACGTATGCATTCATATGCTTGCTACAAGATGAGCCTTTCTCCAAGAAAGTGTAACAATGAGGAACTGTGAGTAGATATTGTTTTTCAGTTTGTTGAAAGCCATGGTTTCATGATGGGGACACACACATTCAAGCTTCTTGGTGTGGCATGCTATCAATGCCAATTGGAAACTTCAACTCTTATATTCTATGCTACTTAATGAGTTGATTATAGTAAGGAGTTCTACAAAAAACTCCCTAGAAACCACTAAAAAATCATCAAGATGCCAACTCATTGCCATAAAAAATTCCAGTGTTGTTGAATGTGGGCACATGGTTAGATAAGCATCTCATGTGTAGGCAATTGAGTTGCATGGATACAAATGGTTTCTTTAGTCTCTTGGATGCATTACTTCCTCAAAAGAACATGTATCTATCTTTTAATTCAGTTAACCCCAATTTCAAAGCTCCATGTGGGTCCATAGCTTTTAGGATAGCTCCAAGATAGCTTGACATCATTGTCAGCCATCCGCACTTGGATTCTCCTCATACATGGATGAATTGGATACTAAAATACCACTTCAATATTGCCGTAACTTTAACTGATAACATGTTTTGCACATTGATTAAAAGAAATAAATTGGTGGAAAAAAGAGCTACCATAGCATGAATTTAGATAAATCCATCTCATGGAAGAGGGCAACAATCTTCCATGGTTTGCACTACCAATTACCATCAACACTAAGGTTTTATATGGAAAACTATGGTGGTTGGATTATCAATCGGGGGTGCACTTTTTTCGCAATGGATAATATTGGATGGTACCTTCTTTTGCACTACATGCTAAGGGTCCCTTAATTATATATTTATTGGATGCATGATAGCACATTGTATTTGGTCCTTTTGTTTCACCTTCTTGGGCCTAAGTTGTTGGGAGTCACATCAATGGAAGCTTCATGGTGAATAATCAAAACCATGAGAAGAATTTGTGTAACACTCCCATTGGGTGCCTTTAAATGCAATAAGAACCCCCCACGTGTATGCCTTAAGAACTTTGCACATACTTTTGTTGTGAGAGAGTGCACATTCTTGCATTAGCTTGATAAGAATGATAAATCATGAGAGGAAGGAGAAGAATCATTCTCTTCTTACTAGAGCATGATTATACTAAAGGCAAAAGGTGGCCTTTTAAAAATAGATATGAGTTTATCTTTATTGATAGGTTTTTCTAAAGAGAGACATAGTTACTTTGAGAGAGCATAATACATCATGATATATCCTCTCTCAAAGGGAGCATGCTTGAAGGGGAGAATACATCAAGAGAGGAAGAAAGAGGACGAGTCTCTTCTTATAACAATGCACAAAAAGGGAGATGGGGACTTTCTAAAAACGGAGATGAGATTACTTTATAGGCAACTTTTGCTAAAAGTAAAGATTCACCCACTTTGCACTTACTTAAGGACCATCAGGAAATGACCTCATTAGCTACCATGCTTTTTCTAGACTTGAATTGAAATTCTTAATGTGTTTGCACTCATATAGACAACAATCAAAATTTAAATAAGTAAATGTAAACTATAAAATTACGAAAGATCAAATTGGTTTTTTTGAAATGGGTAGTTATGCATGGTAATTGTATTGGGTGCACACCAACCATTGCTAAATCCAAACATGTTGCTCTAAATAATAGAAATTTCTCATTTAAAGCACAACTAAACATATCCATAAAAAAATCTCTATGAGAAAACTCTACATATATGTATGCTACACATTGTTTAGAAGATCCAATGCCACTCTACCTAGCTAGACAAGATTGTAAAAACTCACAAATACACATAGAAACTACAATCAATTAGAAAAATATAAGAGAATCACCTAAAAGTGAAAATCACCCATGTACAGAAAGACTAATGAATGTAGTTATCCATATAGAACATGCTTCCCTATTCTATTCAAGGGAGAACCATCTAAGGCACACATCCCCTTGAGAACCTGCCTTGCATCAAAAGAGAACCATTTAAGGCACTCATCCCTTTGACAATGCAGATGAGGAGAAAAAACATTCAAGGCACTCATACCCTTTTGAGGTGCCTCCTAATAGCAAAGGTAGCTAGTAAGAACAATACCCCACAAATTTGGGTCTTTGGATGGCCATGTGATAATCATCATCTATCACCTTTTAAGTTTCTCTTTGATATACTTTGATACTAGGGACCCCACAAAATTGGAATATGAAAAATTCATTTATTTTTTAGGGAAAAAATGGAGGGGTGGGAATCTAATCAATGCTTGTGAAACATGTTACTTTAGCAAGCATCTTCATATGTCACTACTAGTGATTTAACCAAGGAGCGTGCTAATACTTGGATTACAACTATTTTTAAAGTTCCTTTTTAGTTATGATTCCTTGGTGTTTATGATGAGAGGAACCTTTCATCCCCACATACTCATGTAAAATGTTATTACCTAGTCAATCAACCTTTGTACATCTTCTCTTTTGTTATTAATTAAATACACATCATAACACACACACACACACACACACACACACACACACACACACACACACACACACACACACACACACACACACGCACGCACGCACGCACGCACGCACGCACGCACGCACGCGCGTGCACACACCCATGCATGCATGTATGTATGCACGCATGCACACACGCACGCACGCACGCACGCATGCGCACGTGCGCGCACACGCACACGCGCACACACACACACACACACACACACACACACACACACACACACACACACACACACAAAATGTGTGTGTATATGCATGCATGCATGCATGTATGTATGTATCTATGTATGTAGATCTATGGATATCCTTGTGTACAATGATAACACCATGTAGCATGAGAGCCTCCCTACATCTTGTGCCTTTCTCCATTTGGCTTATGGTGCTTGCTTTGCACATGCACACGCACACACACACACACACACACACGCATGCGCGCACGCATGCACGCGCGCACGCACGCACACACACACACACACACACACACACACACACACACACACACACACACACACAACTTGGCATGTGCACGGTGGTGTATTAAGAAAGAGGGAGAGAAGATACACATTCAATCTTGGTAAGTTGGTATCAAATTGATTATTATTTTTTCTTTGTGGAATTGGAATTCAAAGAATTGGATGTGTCTATGAGCATGCATGCATACATATGTGTGTAAATTTTGCATCTAGGAGGAGGGAATGATGCATATAGACATATGTGTGTGTGTGTCTATACACACACAATAAATAAATAAATAAATAAATAAATAAATAAATAAATAAATAAATAATATTATTTGATGAAACCTATTTGGTTAGCTAATTGATAAGTACTTGATCGTATATCAATGCAAACAAGGAAGAATATGGTAGGTGTTATGGGATAGGTTGGTGTCAATGTGCCCTCT
This sequence comes from Lygodium microphyllum, assembly GCF_053477565.2. Taxonomy (NCBI): domain Eukaryota; kingdom Viridiplantae; phylum Streptophyta; class Polypodiopsida; order Schizaeales; family Lygodiaceae; genus Lygodium; species Lygodium microphyllum. Next base: position 96,039,046 of record NC_141158.1, on the reverse strand, counting down.
TAGTTTTGGATGCCCACATCAATATTGAAAAAAGACAGGCCTCCAAAACTCGAGAGCTCACCTTTTTTTTGCGCTTGTTTCAAAATCTAGCCCAAAAATCACTCTTTTTGTCATATCTCGGGCATTCGGAACCCGATTCAGGCAAGGTAAGAGTCTAAGTTGGGGTTTTGGCATGCTCCGGATGCGGTGGTGATGTCACATTTGCCAAATTTTGATGATAGAATCTTCTGCAATAAATTTCAGGTCTGAGATAACATGTATTTGTATGCCTATGCTTGTTTGGGCATGACTACATAACCGGTTTGATGCCTATTGCATCCCAATTGATTGGGGGATTGAAGCTACATGTAATGTTATGATTTTGGCCTGATTTCGGGGCTAGAAATACACAGTTTATAACAATAAATGGATGCTGAATACTCTTGGGCTGAAGCTATCTTTCATGCTTTGATATATGCCTTTTGGTTTCGGATGTATGTCTTGGGTTATGCTATGATGTATTAATCATCGAGGGATGACTTTGAGCTTGCCATTGAATTTGGATGCTTTTGGAAGCTTGAGATTATTTCAGCTCGCACTTATTGACATTGGTATATGCTTTGATAGTGATGCTTCTTGGGTTTATGCATACCCATTGCCTATGGCTTGATACTCATGTCACGGTTGATTACCCTATGCATATGTTGAACTTGAGTGCTCATAGAAGCTCCACCTTGGATGCATTTTGGATTATCTGGAGTAGTCTTGGATGTTACTTGGCTTGTCAGAGTTTGGATTGGGATGTATTTGATGTCTTACATGCTTACGGATGCTACATACGGATGCTCTACTGCCTACATGTTCAGGATGTTCTATTGATGTATTGTCTTGGACTTATGTCATTGGTACTGTGTCTTGCCTTGACTTGAGCTCTTGAGCTCGTACATACAACTTTTGTGCCAGTGGGAGCATTCTTGAATGCTTATTAGACATTGAGCAGGCGGTACTTTTATGCATTGAGCCGTTACATGCTATTGAGCAGTTACAGATACTTGAGACTTTGGGACTTCTTACCTTTTGGGATGATACATCATATTTCTTGGTTCATTGTATGCTTATGAGCTAAATCTCAGTTTTGGATCCGTATCTTTGTGAACTGACACCTACTTGTGTCAAGTTTTGGTAGTGGCAGGAACACTTTGCCGCGTTGCCTGGGGGGTGCGCCTACTCACTGGTAGATGTTTGTATGACATACTTGGGTGTTGGATTCATACTTATCGACCATCATATGCTTATGCTATGCCCGCATGAAGCCGGATTTGGTCTTGGCAATATCTAATTGCCTTGGGATCCGATTATGGCACTGTTAGCTCTCTTTTACTGAAATTTGAAATTTATTACAGCAAGTATATATGTATGGACTGACATGGATTTTTTATGTTGAAACACTTTGAAATGATATACTTTCACTAGTACTTGGTGGGCAGCAGCTTTGGTTCCACTTTCTTTGCCATTTTTTCTCGATTTTGGTGATTTTTTGATCATTTTCTGCAATAAACAGCAAGCAGTTTTGAATTGTCTACAATCTTCCAGCTTGTATTATGGCAAGTTCGTCCCTGATCATGCTATTTTCAACATCACTAAGCTTGATGGTACGAATTACTCTTATTGGAAGAGCCAGATTTGGTAGGTGTTGGTGCAGAAATCGTAGATCAAACCTTTGAGGTTAAGCGGACATCCGCCTGCAACTATGCCAGATGAGGAATAGCTTGAGCTTGATGAGTTATGCAAGTCCACTATTGTATTGTCTCTCACAGAACAGGTTCACTATAATGTCTTTGAGGAAGAACAGAGTGCATGGCAGTTGTGGGAAAAGATAAAAAATCTCTATGACAAGAAAAGTCCAGCGAGTTAGATGTATTGGCTGAAGCAGCTTATGGATCTGTGCATGAAGGAGAATGTGACTATGTCTGCTCACTTGAGCCAGTTCCATGCTATACTCAAGAACTTGAATTCGCAGGACATCACTTTTGCAGAGAATGTCACTCCTCTTTTCTTGCTTGGTACTCTTAATGAGTCATGGGATGTATTCCGCATTGCATTATGTGCCTCTACTGCTACCTTGAAATTATTTGATATTGAGAATGCTCTTCTGCAAGAAGAGGTTAACCGTAAGAATTTGGATGCCTCTCGTGTGTCACATGCTATGACAGTTAGAGGCAGGAATGATGGATATGGAAAGCATGGCAGTGGTAGTGGTGGCCATGGATGGGATTCTCAGAAATCTCGGTCCAAGTCTCATGGGAAGTCACATAGCAAATCCCGTGGCAGGAATGCAGATGTTACTTGTCACCATTGTGGGAAAAAGGGCCATATTAGGCCACAATGCCATGAACTACGCAATGAAAGGTGCAAAGATAAAGGACAAGACAAAGTGTAGGATAAGTCTTCTGATCGCAGCATAATGCCTGCAAAGTCCAGTGTTAAAATTGAAGAGATCATTGTTATGCAGCCTGAGGATGTTGATGATGATGAATATATCCTTGTAGCTTCTTCTAGTGCTTCACAGATGATAGGGATACATTCTATGTATGCATAGTGTTGGCTCTTGGACTCAGGTGCATCCTTTCATGTGACACCTTGTTGAGAATGGTTTCATTCATACCGTACTGTTTCGGGTTCTGTGCGCTTGAGTGATGACAGCTCTCTTGATATTGTGGGCATTGGTGATGTTAGGCTACAGTTTCCCTCTGGCAGCAGTTTTGTTATGCAGGATGTACGTCATGTACCTGCTTTGATACACAGTCTCATGTTAACTAGACAGCTTGATGACGCAGGATATCATGTATCTTTTGGAGACTCTACATGAAAGATCACTCGTGGCAGACTTGTGATTGCGAGAGGTGCCAAGGCTGGCAGTCTCTACCCCTTGATTGTATTAGCTTCTTCCATTGATCATGTTTTGTCTGTGGATACTATCCCACATGTATCTCTTTGGCATGCCCGTTTGGGCCATATATCTTTGAAGGGATTGAAAACGCTTTCTGGTTTGCAGTACTTACCGCCCCTTGATTATGCATGTTTTGATTCATGTGAGCATTGTCTTTATGGCATGCAGACTAGGTCTACGCATAAGAAGTCTGGTAGGCCACGCATGAGTGAGCCCTTGGCATTGGTACATTCGGATGTCTGTGGGCCCATGCCTTGTTAGTCTATGGGTGGTGCAAAGTATTTTGTTACATTCATAGATGATTTTTCACGAAAAGTTTGGGCTTATTCCATTAAGCTGAAATCTGATGTCTTGGATGTGTTTTAGAGATGGCTTGCATTGGTTGAGAACCAGTTTGGGTATAGGCTAAAATGCCTAAGGACAGATAATGGGGGTGAGTATGTCTCACATGCTTTTGAGTAGTTATGTGATGAGAGGGGTATTAAGCATCAGTTGACCACCCCCTACACCCCCCCAGAATGGTTTGGTTGAGCGGATGAATAGAACCATCCAGGAGCGTGTACGTAGTATGCTTAGCCATGCAGGCCTACCATAGAGCTTTTGGGTTGAGGCAGCTAGTACAGTTGTGCATGTCATAAACAGATCACCTTCTAGTGGTTTGGAATTCCAAGTTGCAGAGAAGGTATGGACTGGAAAACCCCCCTCTTATGCACATCTCCGTGTCTTTGGATGTGAGGCATTTTGCCATGTGCCCAGGGACAAGAGAAGTAAGCTCGATCCCAAGAGTGTCAAATGCATTTTCCTTAGTTATGGGGATGCATGCGAGATGGGTTACGGTATCTGGGATCCACAGGCGCGGAAAGTCATTCGCAGTCATGATGTAGTCTTCCATGAAGACAAGATGCATAGGCAGCTTGAGAGAGTTGTTGAGATCCGTAGGGTCATATTTCAGGAGGAGGCGAGAGCTCCCACATAGCCAGTTGGACAGCCTACAACTGCAGCAGATGCTCATGGTCAAGGCGTTGGATAGGCAACTGGGCAAGCAGTTGAGCCTGCCGTGAGACGATCTACTAGAGATAGACGTCCACCAGATAGATTTCATCCCTCGATGCATTATGTCTTGGTTACAGATGCAGGAGAGCCTTTCACTTATGATGAGGCTATGCACAGGGGTGACAGTCACTTCTGGGAGAGGGCTATGTAGTCTGAGATAGACTCCCTGCATAAGAATGACACTTGGGATTTGGTTTCCTTGCCTACGGGCAAGAAGGCTTTGCCATGCAAGTGGGTGTACAAGCTACAAAGTACCCCTGGACACCCGAAGCCAGCATACAAGGCTAGATTGTTAGCAAAGGGTTTTAAGCAGGAGCATGGTGTGGACTTTGATGAGATCTTTTCTTCTGTGGTTAAGATGACCACCCTACGCTTAGTCTTGGCTTTGGTTGCTCAGCTTGACTTGGATTTATACTAGATGGATGTCAAGATGGCTTTCTTACATGGGAACTTGCATGATGAGATTTATATGGAGTAGCCTAAGGGCTTTGTAGAACCTGGAAGACAACACCTAGTGTGCAAATTGAAGAAAAGTCTTTATGGCTTGAAACAAGCACCTAGGGAGTGGTATCATAAGTTTGATGCCTTTATGCAGTCACAGGGCTACAGCCGGAGTGCTATGGATCCATGTCTTTACACGAAGAAAGCATATGATGGTTCTTTATTGATTTTGGTACTCTATGTGGATGATATACTGATAGCAGGGAAAGCTCATGATGAGCTAGATGCTCTTAAGGCTCAGCTCAAGAAGAGCTTTGAGATGAAAGATCTAGGACAGGCCGTCACATACTTGGTATGCGCATTACACGCGACAGGCATCAGGGACTCCTCTACTTGTCACAGAGGGAGTACATTCATAAAGTCCTTGAGGGCTTCCGCATACAGGACGTAAAGCCTATTGGTTGTCCATTGCCTTCTTATGTGAAGGTATCACAGGTTGATTGTCCGCAGATAGAAGAGTAGAAGGTCGAGATGACCAAGATTCCCTATGCATCCACAGTGGGCAGTTTTATGTATGCCATGATAGCCACTCGTCCAGATATTGCCTTTGTAGTTGGTGTTGTGGCACGCTATATGGCTACACCTAGCAAGAATTCTTTTAGTGACAGTTTGAATAAAGGAAGGCCCGGTCACACATTGTGACTGTTGGAGTTCCCATTTCTAGTCTCTCCCTTTTCTTGCTCTTGCTCTCCTGCCATAGCTCTTGAGTCCAACCTTCGATCTGTTGCTCCCTTTCATCGAGTTCACTCTCAAAGAATCCTTGTATTCATGTCTCCTTTCCTAGATTGCCCATGCTTATCTTCTTCACATGTTGCAAGCCATTCTCATTCTCCATTTTCCATTATAATGACTACTCTATCTGCATACCCTCCACATCCATGCTAGAAACATTTCTCTCATCATATACTCAAGCCGTTCAAGGTGTTGCAAGTATAGCATACCACCAATGAGGTTATTGTGGTTTAGAGTAGAAGATCACCTATTTGGAATCAATTAAGAATGTATCACAAAGTAAAAAGGAATTTGTGACCTTTATTTTGTCAATGTAAATTTATTTTTAAAAAGCCATGCATGTACTCACAAAGACTTGAAAAGTCAAACATGTCTCACAAATCATTCCATATTTTCTTAGATAGGATCTAAAGACCTAGGGAGCATGAGGTAGTTTTACACGACCATGAAAGCTTGTTTGTGGCCAATATACCTCCATCTTACCTATCTCCTTCAAGTCCATCCTTACCCCTAGATTGTCTCTCTTTCCTATGATATGGTTCCACAATAAGTTGCCAATATTCTTGAAAATGTCATTTTCCAAGGAATCCTTCTCTCAGATCATGGCTCTTTAGTAAGAATGCTATGTTGCCTTGATAAAATATCTTCATCATCATCCATGACCTTTAGGAGTCCAACTTTGGTTACGCAATGGACATGCATGGTAACCTTAGGTGATTATGCCTACCACAATATCTATATCTAGTCAATACAAACATAAACACGCAATGTTAGAGAAAGCAATGAGAATAGAAGCTCATTTACCTAAGCACTCCCCAAAACCCAAAAAACTATGTATGATCTACATAAGAATAGCTCGTATATTAATAGTTTGCCTCCGAATATACTTGTTCATGTCTTCCATAATAGTCTCCTCCTCCCATAACATCTTAAGCTCCTCAATCAATGGATAGAGATTAACATCCATATTATTGACTTTATAGGATCCAAGTATGAGCAAGCTAAGGATCAGGTGTCCTTCCTTTATAGAAATCCATGGTAGAATATTGTAGTTGATAAGGACTATTGACCACACATGTAAGAGGTCAAGAAAAACATATGTAGATAATCCATAAGAATACCAATACAAAGATTACTTGCCTCTTGTGCAAAGATGGAAAAGATAAAATCAATGTGACCCCATGCCCATGAGCCTACTAATATATGTTGGATTCAACCTATGGACATATTTCCGCATGTGACATTGTCAAGTTTGCCATGCTTGATGTGCAAAATATGTGACATACATGTGGTATGAATGGAAAGTGTGTAGAAATCTTTTGGTGGATAGTTTGACTTTATAGCTCTTGTCGATGAATGCAAGCACCACACTTTGGAAATGTTTTCATGAACTCATATTCTAGCCAAAAGAGCACACAATCATTGACACATGTATGATAGCTATTATGATCCATGCCTAGCTTTCATAACACTCGTTACATATCACCATGAGGCTAGGGTATCATGTTTCCACATGGAAATATGTGAAATTTTAGTAATCTCAAAGAAATTCCTAAATGTTGAAGAAGGAAAAAAACTTTATTATTTATACAACAAAAATAAAAGAGTATACTATGTACCTAGACAACTCAATCGCACTTGCATCGCTCCATCTATACTTTGCATGTATATTCAGGAGAAGCAAAAGGAGCATATTTAAACAAGATACCTAGTACCCATCATACTATGGTATGGATGTCACCCCTCTCAATGGATCAAATGGCTTCACATCCATGGGTAATACATCAGGATCATCACTTTCATCTTAGGCTCCAAGACGTGAGAAAGGTGTGATAGGTCGTCTCAAATATCTTCTCCAACCAAGGGTGCACTTGATAAAGTTCCCTTTAGTAGGTATATTGGATTGGGTCCTACTTCCGCTGTATACCCAAAAACTCTTCTTATAAGTTGCAATACATCCATTGCTTGGGATGTATCAACATCTTGCTATGGATATTCTTTATTGATGATTAATCTAATTAAAAATTATTTCAATCAAATTTTGAATGTAAAGCATGATTAATACATACTTTTCTTACTACTAAGTCAAAGTCCAAGACCCCTTGATCAATGATATTTAGTTGTGAAACTTGTTATAGTGTGATGTGGTCTATAGACAAGTGATGTTTTTGTCTAATTGCAAGCTTGCATTAACTGCAAGGATATGGGACACGCTAATTGAGATATATCTCTTGATCTCAAGCATCATGGCCCTCATCGTTGGCTATTTTTTCTATGTAACAAGAAAAGTATTTCTCTCTCAATTTCTTGCTTCCTCTCTCTATCTCTCTATCTCTCTATCTCTCTTTCTCTCATTGTCTCTCTCTCTCTCTTTCTTTCTTTCTTTCTTTCTTTCTTTCTTTTTCTCCCTCCCTCCCTATCTCTATCCATATTTATCTCTCTCCTTCCCTCTCTCTATTCATCTCTCTCCCTCTCCCTCCCTCTCTTCATTTCTCTCTCTCCCTCTCTTCATTCCTCTCCCTCCCTCCCTCCCTCCCTCCCTCTCTCTCTCTCTCTCTCTCTCCATAAAGGAAAAAAAGAGAAAAGAGAAAAACAAAGAGAGAATGGAAAATGCACTTACCTCAAAGCTCACAGAAGAGCTCCTTCACAATCTTCTTCTTCTTCTCCTTCACAACTTCCCTTGTTCTCGATTCCTTCTTCTCCTTTGTGGTTGTCTCCTCATTATTTATTGATGGCTCTCTCTCTCTTTCTCTCACAACCTCCCTTACTTTTGTTCAAGCTCACTCCGCCTCTCTTTCCTTCTTCATGCTCATCTCTCAGTGTAAAAATGCCAAACTTTACTTTTGGCACCTTTTTTATTAGAGTATACCATCACTATTTGTGTCACAAAACATTGGTATGTTTGTCATTCACTGGCATGCAGCATAAAGACAAACATGCCAATGCTTTTAGATACAAAAATAGCGATGCTACTAAAAGTCATCAAAACCATTTGTTAGTATACCTCTATTTGTTGTAGTAAGCAATTTCATTCCCTCCCATTGCTTTTATACAAAGTTTTAGAGTTTGTCGCCCCTTTGGGCATCCAACCCATATTTATGGTCTCTTGACCACCCATAATAGAATGCGCCTTAATGTTCATATGGAACTCAATTGAATTTTTACAAACAATATTTATGATTTGTGCAAGAGTGATCTCGGCCCTCATTTTCCATAAGCAACAAGTTTAACACAAGGATCATTACATGGATTATAACCCAAAAAATTGTTGCACATAATTAATGGATGATTCCACTTCTTTGCATGCATGTAAGGATGAGTAGTAGACATAAATAAGACACATATCCATCTCTTTAATCATTAAAAAGAAGGAAACAGAACAAGGGAAATTAGATCCATATAGCATACAACATATTTGCCATGGATTTGTATTCAATATATAACATGATATTATTCATTATCACCAAGAAGAAAGAAAATAACATATCCAAATGTCGATTTTGAATGGAAATAGTCTCCTACAATTACAAATAATATCTTTAATGAAATTTTCATAGCAGTGATCTTTGAGAAGGCTCCCAATCACTCTTCCTCATATACAATGTATTGATATAATGGTAATAACTTCTATCTCTTAAGTCACTCTCTAGCATGATCTCTTGCAAGAATATAATAGAGTAGCATACGAAACTCCTCTCTTGGTCGTGGAGTCTCCATCCAAGAGGTGTATTTGATTTAAGAATATAATATTATGACATAAGAAACTCCTTTCTTGATTATAGAGTTTCCATCCAAAAGGCGTATCTAATCTAAAGAGTTACCGAAGTCATTATAATGTCTTTCAATGGTTACTACTATAATTATCACTTCTATTCTTCACTTGAGTCTTCAGGAAAGTATTTCTTTGGCTAAGATAAATAAAAATAATATTAATCCACCATTTTTCAAGAGGCAAAAACATTACTTAGATTCCCATCTCACATAGATAACCATAGAAAAGCATAACAAAGACTTATAAAAGCTCATAGAATCAATCAAAAGTTAAAAAAATTCATAAGAAGCAAAGCCACCATAAGAAATACACATCTCACACTCATATATCCATGTTATACACCTGAGTAAAAAAAGAAATAAAACCTTACAAAGCCATACAAGAACATATGGAACCAAGTAAAATATTGCAAAAGCACATTAAATCAATCTTTAATATAAAATAACCTTCCAAAAAGAATAAATAACATCTCCAAATCAATCCATACACAACTAATCATGTCAAAAATAAAAAATGAAACTCACAAAACATATAAAGAGTACCAAAAATTACATTCTAGCTCCAAAAATTTGGAAAAAAAAGTAAGAACAAACCATTTCAAGAACTCACCACATATAAACAAGGGCAGTACCTTTATCAATGGAGAATGATAATAGTGGTGATAAGGAAAATGGTAGTGAGGGAGACATAGTTGGTGAGGACATTAATATTGGTAGGCTTGAGAGAGTAGGATAAATAGTCATGAGGTGATTATAACCATCAGTAGAGGACACTCAATGGGTCACAAGGGCCCCATGTGATGACCCAAGATACCCACCAAGTAATGCCCCCTCTTGATCATTAAGTAACCCTTGATATTTCTACACAATAAAACTCAACTAAGTAGCCAAGCCTCAATCTTAACAAATGTAAATTCAATGAGCACAATGAGGTCTAGCAACATTGGTGTCAACACAAATAATAAAGACGATAAAAGAGTATAATTTGGAATCCCTCAAGAAGATGTGCAAGTACCAAAATATTATAGGTATTCTGATTCAAAATAACCCTTCAGATATATAGTGAAGGAAATGCTTCATTCATAAGGAGAGCAATTTTGCATACAATGAGTAGCATTGGAGTCTATTTGTGAAGCCCTAGACACTTATCTTATTAGCCTTTTTGAGGATGATACTTGTGTATAATTTATACCAAGTAGGTCATTATCATGTAGAGGGACATGAAATTGGCCAAAATAATAAGAGGGGAAAAAAAAGAGATGTCAAGTGCTTAGCATTTTATACATGCCCACTATAGCACACTACACTTTGTATTTTTGGACACATGAAGAAATATATTTGCTTTAAAGTCAATACCAAATGTCTCATATAAGATTTGATTGCATTGTTGTTATTATTAATTTTAATATGATATATTAAAGTGAAATTTCATGTAATATATTATGATGAAGTAGGATACACACTCAATTATCGAAGCGATTCAATATGCTACTATCTAACCTCCATCAATATTTTGTATTTTCTTAATATTTTCTTACTCATCTTCTTGGTTAGTTGGCAATCCAATGTGAGTGTGCATTGAAGTGAAAAAGTGCACGAGTTTAAATTTTTTTAAAATCCAAAATAATGTTATATAGAGATTAAGTAATACCTTGTATGCTCAAACATGGTGGTGGACAAGCACTCTTGGGGGACTCATTTAGCCCTTGTTTTTACTTTTGTTTTTCTTCTCCTATCTAAGCTCCTAGTAGCAACCTCTAGACACATAAAACTAATTTAAATTTTTGAAACTAGTTTTCTCGATATCAATCATAAGTGACATCGTTATTATGCCTAACAGTAACTTAAGAACATAAAAAACTTTAATATTACACTTAGCTCAGACACAAAAATATACAAATTGTTTACAACATTGAGAGATTGTAAGGAAAATATAGTTATATTGCAGATTACAAGGATTTTTTCTAAGGCATGATATGTTGATACCTATACAAAATTTATTATATTTTCAATCATTTGATTTTCTCATGGGATTTCTTGTAGTGCCCTTGGACTTGACTTAGATAAGTCATAGTATTGAGGCACATGATCTTCTCACTCACCCTTATGGCCCTTTTGATACCAATACAAAACAAGATACAGGCCTCATACCCGATGTTCAAAGCGACACAAATGTTCATAAAAAAAATTTCCCCTGTCATCACTAAAAGCGTTAGTATAAATGTCTCTACAAAATTGTCATAGAAACCATTACTATTTGCATCACTATTTGAGTCGCACGCAAATAGCAATAGTCTACAACGTGGATAGCGATGCATACAAAGAAATTAGCGATGCTAATAGCGACCGTTACAGAGAAAAAAAAGTGGCAAGACAGCTTGCTGCCCTGCCACATATAGCACCATGTGCTATATAATATTCTACAAATGATTTACATATTGGGTATGCAATGGTCTTCAAGGCGAGTGCAAAATCTACTTGAACCCACAAGATTGATAATTCATAGAATAAGTACAAGACTAGTGATGAAAACTCATGACATTACATGGAACTATGTAGAGAGAGGAGAGCCAAAACAAACATGAAGTTCTATTTGTAATTATCACAAGATACGATTTTATATAAAGGATGATAAGTACATCTAAGAAAAAGAACATGAAATATGCTTGCACATATCACAAGACGAAAAAAGAAGAGGGTGTGTGCTCCATGAATCTAAGTGCAAGCTATAGATCCTTTCCATTAGAAAGCTCATCTCGACACAAAGGAGTATCGAATGGACTCTGCAAAAAATGAACAACTAGCATCAGTCCACCATATATAATGAATTAAAAAAATAGTGACTATGGACAAGAAAGATGATTGACTTACTAGGCTGCTGCATGCATACAGTCTATCGATGAGTGCAGTGAGATTGTGTCTCTCTGCATATCGAGTCTCCAAGCTAGTGGGATCACAATTTATAATGGAGTGCTACAAAGAAAATAGAATACAATTGTTAGAAACACGATTGTTAGTACAAGTAATATTGCAAACATAAGAAAGTGAGAAGAACAAAAGAAAAAATTACAAAGTCCTCCAGATAAGTCGCTGCCACTCCCCAGATGATGCACGACCCCTATCTCCAATCCTACCCTCACTGCCTCCCATTGCTATCGCCAATGTCCTGGAGAATCTATAGCCTCCAACCTGAGTCTCCGCCAATCATCTTCATGTAGCCACTCAAGATTTGAAAGTGCCACTCTTGAGTGCCTTGCGTAAGTCCGATCATCTATGTGACATGTATGCATGCATACACTCCATCATCCATCCAGTGGAAAACCTATTTGCCATTGTAGGTAGTACCGAAAAATCCTCATGCAAGGATGCTACTATATAGTCCTTACTCCCTTGGGTATATTCTTCCAATCGTCCAAGATGTTGTTCCTAAAAACTTGTTGACACAACTCTCTCATGAGAGACATCACCCTTCTTCCCTCATCATTCATGATCACAACACCTGTCATGTCATCTATGAGGTATCCATACCCCTTTCGGTTGCGTCTAAGGTGTATCCTCTCCCACCTACAATTGTGCTCTTGGGCATCACTAGGATACCCCTACATATTTGGTGTGTCCACGGGGGTTGTATCTCTCAGAGTGGCACCCATGACCTATGGATGGCTAAGCAAAATCTAGAGTCACTGGAGTAGCTGTCCCCCACAGGTGTGAGAAATCATGGAGATGACAAGTATCCACTAGAACGATGAGATGGAGACACTGCATCAGTGCCTCCACAACATCCACTTGAGGCACCCTCTCTAGAAATTGTACGAGAGCAAGGAGTAGCATCCCTATCTGGAACCGGCCACTATCAGAGGGTTTTTTATCAAAAGGTTGAATCCACCGGGGATCAGAAGTAGAAGGAAGTAGAGATAGGAGATGGAAGAGAAGATAGAGAATACCCAAGTGGTAAACACTACAAAAACAAATCACAATGAATTGAATCAATATGTATTGAAAGAACCTGGAATCTTCGCACTACTCAGAAGCAATCTCCAGGCATTAATTCTCCCGGAGCTCCTTCATGGACAAAACGTGCATCAAAATTACAGCTTCTTCTCTGCTGCTCGGAACCCAAATCTGATGGCTCTGTTGGCTCCGAGAGGGGAGTAAAACACTAAGTCACCTGGTCACGGATCTCCCAGATCACTCCTTCTTCTCCTTTCAGTTCAATCTGCAATTTTCAGCCTGTTTACAGCGATCGCAACGTGCGCGATTTCATCAATTTGTCTTTTTTATGAAAAATCTCCTATTTGGCTGAAAAAGCAACTAGCTTTTTGCATGCCATCCTAATCTAGAAGCTTTTTCTAACTTTTTTGGATTTTTAGAATAAATAATATAAAAATAGACTAAAATTATCTAAAAATCTATTATTTTTGGATAATCCATGCAACTCACACTAGTACTAATGGCTCAAATCACATTGACTCTCTAGATCAATAGAGAAGTCGGATGATGATGCATTCCATACTTTTTCACACTGTGTCCTCATAACATCACGACACCACGGACTCATAGTATCCACATCTTTGCAGTACCCCCCAGAACCACTCCCTCTGTCTGAGCCCAATCTAGAGCGTCGACCTTGTCTATTGAAAAGTGAAGCATTAGAACGTGCCAAAGTAGATCTCATGAAAATGCCCAATGGTATTCGAGATAGCTCTTGGTCTACCATATCTCTAAATCGGGCCATCTGATCTAGAGATATACATGTGAATATCTCTTACAACTCCTCGTCACTCATCCCTTGACTCATCCTGCTCTCCAAGTATCGTCAAAGGTAATATGCACACACAAGAAATGATATTAGCATAATCAATATAAATATTTAAGTAAAGCATGGTAGTATAGCTTTGAAAAAAATGATGCTAATTAAAAGACATATTCTACAGTACCCTTAAAAGGAATTCATCAACGAATTGAGTAGGCGGATACAGCAAGTATGACCTAGCATATAGTCCTATGTCTATCTCCTGGCACAACTCCGCGTACATTAGAAGGTCTATAGATAGGTCATCATAGAAGGAGGAGTCCACTTTATTCTTAAAGAATTCTTGACCTTCTATTTTTATGTCATCCTTACGTGTGTCTCCCTTCTCTACACACTCCAATCCCTCTTCAACTTCCACCCTCTACAATATCAACCCCTCCGTCTGCATACTCTTCTCATCTACATAGGGAACATTTCTTTCATCATACACTCTCGCACTTTGAGGAACTGATGGCACTACATACCACCATCGAGGTTATTGAGGGTTTGGATAGAAAATTACGGATTCAATATCACATATAAGCGTGAATCAACATTTGTGATTGTTCCGTGTTGTGAAAAAAAAATAAAAAAATAGATCATGCACCTATTCACAATGGGTTAGCAAGACAAACATGTCGTGTACATCCATCCATCTCGGAATCTATTTTTAGAAATCCAAATGGACCTTGTCAAACGGTTGCCCCAACTCCCTTCACTACCACTTTGAACCATTGTACATCGAATATGATCATGGTGAAGCTAGAGTAATCCAATGAGATAACACTTTGCAAGTTTCCAAAATACTCTATCTCATCTATAACGGTATTTGGATCCGTGGCCCCCGTCATTGGCTCTCTTGCTCAAACTTTGCCATGACACCACCATCCATTGTGGAGCGCATTTTGTCGATGCACTCAATGCGAAAATGTCGCCCACGCAACCATGCCACACTATAGATTTTGTATTGTACATTGAAATGGTTAGATTAGTTGTCACATATAAAATCTAGTTACGATAGCCCATAAAACATGTGGTTAGCTTTGGACTATATCCCCTCGAGAATTCCCACTCCTTAGTAAAGACCTCTACCCCTTTGTGAGAAGCTATGATTAAAGCTCCATATAACCATCACATAGACATGAACCATGGCATCTTCTCCATGTCCTCTAGATATAGAATCGGTCGATGGCGTGTATTGCATGGAAATTTTGATTGTTCTTCTTTCCAATATTTCTTGGACTGCTCGTACTTAGTGAGCCACTTCTCCATGGATGCATGATGCAACATACAAAAATGATTCACTTTCTACTCCATTGCAATATCCATCATTTTTCAATCCCATTTCCAACCACCACATCTTTGGTTAGTTTATCATTGTTCTTTAGCGATCATAGCATACTGTTGTTTGAATCCACCGTTGGTAGCCAATGTGAAATATCCACTAATGCCTCCGATACCAGCCACCATGCTACTTTTTGGCCGAGCTTGTTGTCGCACAAAGCCTTTTAGCATTTTCATGAAGCACTCCAATAAGAAAATCTATTGCATATGGATGGGTCCTACAATCTTCACTTCATCTACAAGATGCATCAAGAGGTGAGTTTGTATCATGAGCATGTTGGTAGATATGTACTTCTCAAAGAGACAGGCCGTCTTCACCATCCTCACCTTGTGGATTCAGTAGAGGATGTCTTGATTTCCTTTTGTGAAAAGAATTACGAACATCGACTAGACATTAAATACCAAAATACGCAGGCCACTTACAATCAAGGCTAGTACAAACTTAACATATCTTATGCCAATCATGGGATTTTAGCCCTGATAGTTGGTCATCTTTAGAGAAAGAGGATCTGAGGGAATGCATAATACCCGTCGGGGTGCAGATAGTCTTGATAATTTGCTTTATAATGTGCTCTTATTTAGTGGAGAGGACCCAAGGAGCGCGATGTAGTTGCAAACGACCATCAATTGCTCGCGATTGTGGCCAAAGTGCCTCCATCTTGCCTATGTCCTTCAAATCCATTTGTGCCCCTGTAGTGTCTCTCTTTCCTATGATGTGGTCTTGTAATAAGCTGCCCACATTCTTGAAAATATGCATGGGATCCAACAAATAGTTTATCTGTAAGTGGGTCCAATATGGCAACTCGTTGTAGAAAATCGAAAACCACCACATTCTGTTTGGATGTGACTTTGTGTGGACCACTTTCAACTCGTACCAACCTTTGGGCGTTTATTTGTGTTGGAGGTCATCCGAAAAAACCTTCTCTCAGTTCATGACCCTTCAGAAAGAAAGTGGAATGTCCTTGATATACCATCTTCTTCATGGTTCATGACCTTTGAGAGTTTAATTTTGGCCCACACAATGGACATTCATGATAACCTAAGAGGTAACCAAACCTGTCCCAACATCCCTACTTAGTAAACAAAAAATTGAACGAGCTATGTTAGATATCATCAATGAGAACAGAAGCCTACTTACCTGAGCACTCTGCGAATCCTGAAAAGTCATGTATGGTCCACATGAGAATGACTCATATATTGATGGATCATTGACCATTGTGCTTGCTTATATCTTCCATGATGACTGCTTTCTCCCACAAAATCTTGAGCTCGTCAACTAATGGATGAAGATAGATGTCCATATTCTTGACTTTGTAGTGCCCCAAGGAACTAGCAAGCTCAAGTGTCTTTTCTTCATAGAAAACCATGGTGGGATATTGTAGTTAACAAGGACTAGAGAGGCCACACATTGTAAGAAGTTGAGCGGAGACCAAATGGGTTCACGCTATCCATAGCAAGGCTGAGCCAAATATTCCTTGGCTCTCATGCAAAGCTTTGAAAGGTAGAGTCAATGTGGCTCCATGCATGTGAATCTATTGATATTTGTTGGACTACATCTGTGGATCTATTCTACGCATGCCATGTTGTCAAGATCACCATGCCCAACGTACGAAACATGTGCCGTATACATGGTATAAGTGGAAAGTGTCTAAGAACTTTTTGAGGGATGATATGCACTTACAAGTCCTGTCGATACCTGTGAGCACCACACTTTCTACATGTCTCCATAGTCATGTAGTCTCCATGCAATCATTGACACATGCAATGGATGTTGTTGTATGCCAAGCTTTTGTAATACCAGTCATGCATCATCACAAGACTTAGGCATCGTGTTTCTAGGTGGTAATATATGATACTTTAGTAACCTGAAAAAATTCATAAAATACCTTGAAAAAGCACAAGTGTTTTTTATAATGGGGTCAACAAGATTAACAAAGCGTATGTAGAATGTAGGTGAACAACTCAGTCATACTCACATTGCTCCACCCGTATTTTTCTTGCACACTTAGGAGTGCAAGCAACATCTTCAATTGAGATACTCGGTACCCATAATATATTGGTATGGATGCTTTCTCTCTCAGTGGATTAGATGACTCAACATTCATGGGCATCAGTGCATCGATCATTGCTTCCATCTCAGGCTCCAAGATTGGAGGAAGGTCCAACAGGTGGTTGATTCTCTCCTTTGGTATCGAGGGTATAGACTAAGTCATGCCTTCCAACTAGTGGATTGGCTCAGACACTCTATCCATTGCATGCCCACGAACTCTTCTAGCTAGCCGCACTAGGTGCATTCCTCCTTGGGATGAGGCATCACCTCCATGTATAAATTTTACAGGCACATCTAATATTTTTGTATATGATATGCAATTACTTTGCAAATGTAAGGCATGATGGATACACACGTTTCTTACCATCTACTCAAAGTCTCTGAGATCTCCTGATCATTGATCTTCGATTGGAACTTGTTGAAGCATCGTATGTGTTCTATAGAGAAGTGATCCTTTTGTTTGATTACCAACTTGCATTGAGAGCAAGGATACGCAACATGTTGATTAAGATATGCATGGCGAGCTTGGACATCATGATCATCATCGTTCTCCAATTGGTCTATGTGTCACGACAAACAATAGGTTTTTGTTCTCCTAATTTATGATCTTCGTTTGCTTTAATCTCTACTCCTCTTTCCCTCCTTTTCCCTTTATTTGTTCTCTCCTTTTCCCTTTATTTGTTTGCCTCCCTCCATCTCTCTTTATCCATTCCTTTTTCCTTTATTTGTTTGCCTCCCTCCATCTCTCTTAATGATCTTCCTTTGTTTTAATCTCTACGTGTTACGACAAACAATAGGTTTTTGTTCTCCTAATTTATGATCTTTCTTTGTTTTAATCTCTACTCCTCTTTCCCTTCTTTTCCCTTTATTTGTTCTCTCCTTTTCCCTTTATTTGTTTGCCTCCCTCCATCTCTCTTTATCCATTCCTTTTCCCTTTATTTGTTACGACAAACAATAGGTTTTTGTTTTCTCCTTTTCCCTTTATTTGTTTGCCTCCCTCTATATCTCTTTATCCATTCCTTTTCTCTCCATGTCCCTTTGTCTTTATCCATACCCCTTTTTATTTCTCTCCCCATCCCCATCCCTCTTTCTCTCTCTCTCTTCCCTTTTTTTATTTGCCTCCCTTCCTCCTTATTCATTTCTCTTCTCACCTTTCACATTCTCTCTCTCTTTCTCTTTTTTTATTTTCTTCCCTTCATCCTTCTTTGTTTCTCTCTCCCCCTCTCTCTCTATGAATGTTTCTTTTTCTCCTCCATCTTCCTTCCCCACTCTCACTTCTTCTCTTTTTTCCTTTCCCTCCCTTCTTTTCTCTATGTCTTTCTCTCTTTTCCTTTCAACTCTCACTCGACGCATCTCGTTACAATCAAAATCAAAGATAGAAAATAAAAAACTCATAAAATAAGACATTGAAAGACCCTCTCTCCCCACCCCTCTTCGTGCCTCTCTTCCCCCTTTGCCTATATTTTTCTATCATTCCTTTCTCTCTAATTCTCTCGTTGTTTTCATTTTTATTCTCTCCTTCTCTCATTCTCTCTTGCTCTCTATTTATTGTTTTCTCTATCTCTCTTCTTTATATCTCTTTCCCTCTTCCTCTCCCTCCCCCTCTCAAAGCCATGATCTCTTTCGATCTCTCTTTCACTCTCTCTTAAAACTGTTTGCGGCAAATGCCATGCTTGGGTTTCGGCACTTCTTTTCTTAGAAGAACGTCGTCACTATTGGCGTCACTATTTGCATCGCAAATGGCCATCACTATTTTCCCATTTCCTTAGAGTGATAGCCTTTAGTATTCTCCCACTTAGGCATGTGCCAAATATATACTTAAATATTAACTTCTTCTCAAAAGAATGAACTTGAGCAGGTTAAAAGTGGTAGTGCAAGCATAGAGCACCTTCAATTTGGCATTCAAAATTGTGAGTTGGGTCAATAGGTCTATCGTTCCTTCATCAATTTCTAGCATAGCCTACATTGATAAGAAGTTAGCTCAAAATAGTATCCAGTGCTTACTTACTACTCCTCACTAATAGAAATCTCTGAGGCTTTGGTTAAGTGTAGTCTAGATGTCAATGGTGGGTGGGGCTTGTTGTTGTGTATTTTCCAAGGGTACTTGACTTGCTACCAATGTGTCTAGCACCACTTCAAACTCTTGGTTGCCAATTGCAATGTGCTTTGTTAAGTTGATGGCATCCCAAAGAGTCACTATATACCCTAAACATCTTCAAATCATGGACAATTCCATGCACATGTACTTTGGCACAAGGAAGAATAAGTTGATAATTTTCATCAACAATGATGCCTCATCCTCTCTTGCTCCAAAATGTTTCTCCCATCATGGAGAAAAGCAAATTTGTTATTATTGATAGGCACTTTACTCATGATGTGGATATGCACTCTATGTCAACCTCTATTGGCTTGTCCTCTCCCTCACAGAGCCACTTCTGAGGCTACTCTCCATAGTTGCTATGTCTCCCTCCACTATAAAATCTAGAGATTTTTGTTTAGTCACTGCCTTGACTTCTTCTCTTACTATAAATTAGTAACGACTTTGGATCATGAGTATCTTTAAGCAATCCTCCCACTTGGTCTTTAGCACTCACCATTATTAGTGGGGGGAGTTCTCACCTTCATTGAGAGACTAAAATAAATGTGAGTGTGAGATTATTAAAAAAACAACTGAGTCATTTGCAGAAGTCCCAGTCTTTATTGATAATGTAAGGAGGTCACTTGGCCCCTATCCTTGTTGGAACCTTTGAAGATGACAACATATTGTAAAAGATAGTCATTCATGTAGCATAAAGGGTGGTCCAAGCTAGCGGCATTCCACAAAATAGCATCATAGCAATTAATATTGGGAGAAAACACTAAGTGCACTTCTAATCTCCCTATGAAGACTATGGCTTAGAGAAATTGAAGAAAGTAAAAGTAGATTCCATTAAGGTAAGGGGAAAAATACAAGGGGTATTTGAGAGAGGAGAACTGGTTAAAAATTCACAAAGTGAATATGAGTGCTAGTTATGGGTTTATATAGGAAATGGATTTAATAAAAAAAAATTTAAGAATTTAAAAATATATTTAAACTTAATTTTATTAAGTAAATAAATCAAATTAAAAAAATTCAAAATGATATGCCTTATTCTAGCTTTCTCGATTGGGTGATCAAGGATTCCATTTTCTAATATCTAAATTATATCATTATTCCAATAAGGTGTGAGGTCTTCTTTGTAAAGTTCCTTTTCATTGGATACCTTGAAAAGGTGAGAATCACGACAATAATCCATGATGCCTTTCCTAGCAGGTTCTCTAGTGGTTACGTGGGACATGTGATCTACCATATAACGTTGCTTTTCCTTTCATACCACCACTGAGAAATCAAATTCTAATAAGAGCAGCAACCATCTGGCAATGCATCATGTTGCATATGGCTTGTTAACTAGATAAAGCAATGGTTGATGATCAACAAAGAAGGTGAATGGTATAGGAAAAAGATAATGTCTAAAATTTTTAACTACAAATACCATTGCCAACCCTTCTTGATCTATTGCAGAGTAGTTCATCTCTGCCTCAATGAGCTACCTACTCGCGAAGCTCATTGGAAAATCCATGTTTTGTTTACCCGGTCAGCACAACATTGCTCCCATGGAAAATTTTGAAGCACCAGTGTGCACATGAAAAGTGTTTGACCAAATAGGAGCTAATGTTAGAGCCGCTTTGAACCATTCATAGACTTGTCAGCAATTGGTTAGCCCAAATGGCATGACTATATAAGCAAACACCTCCCATTTAGTGGTGAATGCTATTGTGCATGTCGTCTAAGTGGACTTGCACTTGATTATAGCCTGAATACTCATCTAAGAAATTGTATGTCTCCTTTCCCACCACTCTCTCAAGCATGCACTTGGTATATGGTAATGGATAGTTGACTCTCTTAAAAGCTATGTTGACTTTTGTGTGGTTTATGCATCTTATCTTACCATTCCTTTTTAGTATAATTACAATGGGTGATATCTAGTCTTTGTGCTTGATTTCATAAATGAATATTGTACCCAAAAGTTTATCCATCTCTTCTTTCATAGCATGAGTATGCTTTGGTTCATGGTGTGAGGCCTTTGTTTAACTATTGTTGCATAAGGGCCTCAGTCTCTCTTTTTCTCTCTCCTTCTATCTATATATATCTCTCTCCCTTCCTCCCTCTCCATTTTTCTCTTTCCCTCCATCTCTCTTTGTCTCTCTCTCTCTTCTTTTCAATCTCCTTCCTTTGTTTCCCTCACTTTTCTTTTCTCTCTCCCTTCCTTCTCTCTCCCCCTCTCTATTGTTATCTCTCCTCCCTCTCTATTTCTCTCCCCATCTTCCTCTCTCTCTCTTTTCCTCTATTTCCCTCCCTTTATCTCTCTTTGTTTCTCTCTCCGCCTCTACCTTTCTCATTGTTTCTCCCCTCACCCTCCTCTCTCCCTTCCTCCATCTCTCTATTTCTCTCTTTCCCTATCTCTCTCCCTCTTTGTTTCTCTCTTCCCCCTCTCTCTCCCTCTTTTTTTCCCTTCTCCTCTTTCTCTTTCTCTCCTTCACGCTCTCTATTCACTAGAAGAAAGAGGGGGTGTTAGAGACACAACAAAAAATGACGGGCATTGATCAAAGCATCGCTTATGCGAAGCCCATTTTTTTTAAATTTCAATTTCTGGTGGGCATCGCTTAAGCGATGTTCGAAGTGCCCTATAAGCAATGAAATTTTATGTCGCAAATGCAGTTGCTTAAGCAATGCATAATTGTGACACGTTAAGTGACATTTGCAATATGGATGGCATCGATTAAGAGATGACATCGATTAAGCGACACTCTGTAAATTTTAATTTCTTTGCGGGCTGGGCCAACCACACACACACATAGAGAGAGAGAGAGAGAGAGAGAGAGAGAGAGAGAGAGAGAGAGAGAGAGAGAGAGAGAGAGAGAGAGAGAGAGAGAGAGAGAGAGAGAGAGAGAGAGAGAGAGAGAGAGAGAGAGAGAGAGAGAGAGAGAGAGAGAGAGAGAGAGAGAGAGAGAGAGAGAGAGAGAGAGAGAGAGAGAGAGAGAGAGAGAGAGAGAGAGAGAGAGAGAGAAGGATAAGATTAGATAAGATCTATTAACATCTCTAAAAGGCCAGAATGGCCATTGAGACCATAACCAATATAACTGGTATCATCATCTCTCATTAGAGAAGAAGAGATAGAGATAAATGTGTACATCTACATGGTGGATTGGGATGAGAGGTATGAGAAGTATGGAGAACTGAAAATTTTAAAAAAGCTAAAAAAAAGCTGAAAAGATTAGGTTTAAAAAGATTAAAAGTGTAGATTATCTCCTCAATCTATGGAATCCACCAAGACTCTACAAGCTACCTCCGATTGCATCAGCGTGCCAATATGCATCTATGACGAGCAATCGTGATGCGAATGTGATGCATATGGGCATGCCTATGTTGCCAAGTAGGTACTCTAGGGTGTCATGCTATGTGTAATAATGTAGCTTTGTCAACTATGATGCCACTTGATGATGTCCCTCAATGACACCTATCAGTAGAAGATGTAGTTCTTGGGGTGGTAGCGGCTGGGGCTTCAGCTACATTGAAAAAGTTTGTAATTGCTCTCTCGAGGGGTGGATGAGACTGGGGTCGCCTCCTATCTTGTAACAATACTACTCTGCACCATTGGAGCTCTAATAATAAAAGACCCAAACATATTTGGTCCTCATAATCCATCACCCGTCTTAGTGCTCCAAAGCCCTCCTTAAAGAGGCAATGATAGCGGCCTTAGATATCATAGTATACAATACATCTGCAGATGTAGTGCTCCTCCATTTCTGGCTCCCATCCACAAAGCTGGCGCATCCTCTCATTGGCTGCAATATGGCTCCATTGACCTGTCTCAATCAACAACTAATGCGATGAGGTGCAAATCTAAAATCAATAGCAACTCGGAGTCCATGGGAGAGTTGAGTGTCCATGTATCTCAACCTCACTATGAAACCATCACGAGAGAGTTGCAAGAAGTGGCATTGGTATTGTGCCATTTTTGCCTAATGGGAAAGGGGGATTGGACCAAGTCCTTCCTATCTCCACTTTAGTGATACCTGCTTTGATCACACTATTCAGCTCTGCAAGACTAAGTCTCAAAGTAGGGCAATGAAGGCTGTAATCGAACAATTGCAATCTGTCTGTACTCATGCCATGTAAGTTCAGCCATGTGCTCATATGTGCATACCAACACTATCTATCTCCCTCTATTGCAAGCTATCTTTAAGACTCTAGGGCTAGTCTAGGGTATCGATCTTTAGGGAGATGCCATATCCTCTGGAGGAAATTAATTTCTTGGAATAATGCCTCAACTGCATGGGTGTAGCACCCAATTCTACTCGGATGATGTCCTGTGGTACCAAGGCTTTTACCCTTATCATATGTGCTATCATCATGACCATTGGTCTTTTTGTATGTTCCCAACCATGATAATGTTGTGCTTCCACTCCATCACAATCCATAAGTGGCATTTGTCTAGTATGATAAAGTCTTGGGCCCCAAATGGCTGCCCCATAGAGTAGTGTGGGCATAACTAAAGTGTCAAAAAACCACAATTTGGTATGAGGCTAGCTCTAGGGTACCCAAGGGTGCATATGAGCGTCCAAGCCTAACCTCTGAAGTTTCCTTCCATGAAAGCTGTGGCCCTTTGAAAGTGACCCCAAGGTATACATATTGTCTAACCATTTCCATAGGCTAATTGTCATACATAAAGTGATGCTTTGAATGTGTCACCCAAGTTGCCGAGGTGTTAAAGACAATAATTTAAGTATTTCCAAGATTAACCTTGAGACCTTTATCTTCAAGGACACATGCACTACATCTAGATGCCATTGCAGTCGCTCGGGTGAATTTCAGATGAGCACCATATCGTATCCATATAACAAAATTGGTATCAATATCCCACCCAACAAGCTGGCTCCTGTACCACACCTCATTTGTATGTAATTAGAAATCTCAGCAATGTATAGTCCAAACAGTAGAGGAGAGAGGGGATAGCCTTGCTTTACACCAACCATGCTAGACACTGAGTCTGTTGTACCTCTAGGCCGTATTTTCTTTGTTTCAACCCACCAACTCAACTCAAGTTCTAAAATAGAGGCATATATTGTTGCTAGAATATGGCTAATCATAATAGTATGGTAGTTGTTAGCGACCAATGGATCTCCACTCTTAAAAATAGGCACTATTGTGTGGTCACACCAACTTACCGGAAAACCCTCACATATAGATCTATTAAAGAGATTCGCCAAGATAGGAGCTAGTGCATAATATGCATGTGTAAAATGCTCTGCCAGAAGGCCATCTTGATCATGTGCTCTCCCATTCTTCAACCTCCAAATGGCATATCTCACTATCTTTTTCGTAAAGAAACCACATTGTGTTGGCCTAGAGTTTGATGCACAAGGTATTCACTCTTGTGATGGAACATCATACAGTGCCCTAGCATGTTCATGCCATACCATAGGTGATGTCAATTCAATTGGGGTTGCCTCTCATGAAATTTCCTCCATGCCTTCTTGCTGTCTCTACTCAAAAAGAGCTGATACATCTGTGACTCTCTAGTTTGGCTAAATAATCTTTCTTCTTTTTCCGCACAAGACAATGAAAGAAATTCCTTGCCTGTTTGAGTGTGCATGTCTCTAGCGTAATATCCCTCTGTATAGGTGGGTCCTAGTCTATTTGTACTCATCATCATACCAAGCATTTTGAGGGCAGTACATTTGCATATTGTTGTAGAGCCCATCTTACATGGGAATGCCTCTGAAGCTACAGCATGTAAAACCTTGCTAGAGATCTAGTGACAGCTTCCAATGGTTCATGTTGGTCTAGCTGGCTTAAGCCATCTCGTACTACATCACTATAGATAGGTAGCATTTGCTCTAGAAATTCATAATGTGGGAATGTGTGTAAACGTGTGCATGTTTCTTGTCTCTGACCACATGTTAGAGTAAATTTTAGGATCGCATAGTTGACTGTTACACCAATTGGCTTATTAGATATCTCAAAATTCTTAATTTCTGGGATTAATGCTAGCAAGCCCATTACACAGCCCACAACACGTGCCCCTTTTTTGCTATTCCAACAAGTGAAAGAACCCGCCCTTGGCCATCTTAATAGGCCATTGAATATAGCCAATTCATGAACACTTCCTAAAGGTAGTAGATGGGATCCATATGCTATCACCTCCTTATCTTGAGATGTCATGACAAGCCCTAGTTCATCCAATGCCAAATCCTTAAACATTTCATGTTTAGTATCATAGAAGGCAAACTGCTCACTTCCTATTTGAGCATTAAAGTATCCCACTAGTAGTATGTCCCCATTGCTTGCATATCTCATAATATCCTCATGTAGTACTTCAAATGATGATCCCTCCCTAAGAGAAAATGTTGAAGAGGTAGGTGGGAAGTAAGATACTACAACATATAAATCCCTCGGGTGCCCTATCCTTAGCCTTACCCACATATATCTAGCATGCACATCTCGTGACACCATGTGAATCATGTATTGGAGGCTCTCACGAAGATAAAGAAAAGCCACCCCACATGACCCCCTGGTTCCTCCTGGTCTACGAGGTTGAGGTCTAAAGATGCTCTCCCATTTGTATCCCACAACATCCAATAATCTAGAATTTATACATTGATGTGTCTTCGTATATGCCATGTCTATCCCACGAAAAGTATCCTCAAAATAACCTGCATCAAGTCTCATTGAACCATTACAATTCCAAAGGGACATCTTTAGCATCCCATAGGCCTTATACCATCATTGTGACATCCGTTTTGCTATGACTACTTTGCCATCTCTATCCACATCATACTTACCTTCTTTACATGCCTTCAACAATTTTGTCATGCTAGCCCTCCTATGCTTCGACTATGCGGGTGTGAGATCCTCATCAAGATAAATCTTTTCACCCTTCAAATTCATTCTCTTTGATAAGAAGGCCCTTTTGCTATCCATGTCCTCAAATTTCAGCATGAGGATCTGACCTCTTTTGTCATTTGGATCACCTATCCTCCAAGCATCCATAATGCGTGTCTCGTCTACACCCATCTTAGCACAAAGTGTTTTTGCATCCTCTTGGGAATTTCCTTTTTTAGATCATCCCACCATACATACACACTTTCATGTAGTTTTCTCTTTGCTTTCTCCTCTAGTTGTTAACCCTCAAACGAACAAAGGTGGAAAATCCAGAAAAGCTAAAGCAGAAGACAAAGACAAAGGCCAAGGCAAAGAGAAACGGAAGACAAAGACGCACAAGGAGAAGAGTCCTAAATAAGGGAGAAAGGCGCACAAGGAAAAGCGCAAGTCAAAACTTTTGTAAAAGAGCGCAAGCGCATCATGGTTTAATTCAAGGAGCGTTGGGCTCTCACCCGTGCAATTTATAAATGTAGACGAGCAGTGGAAAGGAAGCTAGGAAGATAGAAGGACAATGGGAAAAAGGGCCTAGGCTACGGCCGACCATGTAAAAAAAAAAGGGAAAAGGGGATGACCGCCCAAAAGGGATTTAGGGTTTTGTATATAAAGTTGAAAAGTGAATGAGAAGCTCATTCTTATGTGTGGCAAAAAGTGGCTCTCCTCTTCTTCTTCTCCTTCTTGTTCTTGCTTGCTTGAGCTTGTGCTTGAGAGAGGGAGTATGAGAGTGTGAGGGTGAGGGACCAAGGAGGAGAAGCTCTTCATTTTCTCCTCTCTTCTTCTCTTCTCTTCTCTTCTCTTCTCTTCTCTTGCTCGCGGCGATGGAGCTTGGAGCATGGAGCTTGAGGATGGAGCTCGATTGAAGCTTGCACTTGGATCGTCGAGCTACCGGAGTGTGAGAGAGAGGAGGTAACTCGAACGGCATGGAGGTAAGCTCACTACACCCATAGATATGGATGGTGTGTCGGCTATGTGAGAGGTAGCCATTAGTGCTCGGCTTGGAACGCTTGAAGCAATAAGCAGTCCGTGGGTCTTGGCGGTTGAGCGAAAGCTCCCACATTTTGGTTCCGTTGTCGGGACAAGCGGATTCAAGCCTTGAGCGCTTGCGCGCTTCGAATCGAGCATCAAAGTAAGGGTTTTTCCCCAACCGGTGCTTGAGATAGGTAGGAAGTGAGGGGGTTGCAGATGGTATTGGATCTCCTTGGGAAGTAGGTTTTCTGCTTTTTGAGATTTATGTTGTGAGATGGAGTAGTGTAGATATTTACTTTGTGATTTGGAGGCATTAGAGTAGGAGAAAACAAAGAAAAATAAAGAAAATAAGCACTAGGGTTTACTGTTGCAAAACAAGGCAAAAATAGAGCAAGAATCGTGCAAAAGTGGTAAAAAACTTGCTGATGATACCTAAGATCGGCAAGTGAGCCATTGGGGGCACCAATACCATACCTGGGAAGGGGTATAAGGGCCAAAAGTGGCAAGAAAGGCCACATTGTGCATTGCAGGGTTTTAGGAGAGCAAGAGAGAAGAGGAAAGCTTGGTGAGGGGATCTGCTTCAATCTTGGCATCGGAGAGATATTTGGCCAGCCCAGGTAATTCTACACCTTCCCCTACAGTAGTAGGATGGATCTGGAGCTGCTCGTCAAGGGGGAAGGCCTCTAGCACCCGGCACGACGTATTTCCTGAGAGTCGACGAAAAGACGCGCAGTGCCAAGCGCGTCCGAGGAACGATGACTCTGGTTTGAGGCCCAGACTCGGCCCTCAAACCGCTCGACTCGACCCACTCAGCCACTACCACTTGGACGCCCACACTCGGGCCATCCGAATCGAGCACTCGGACTACCTTAGAGTTCAGCCTCAGTCCACTCGGCCACCTGACCCAGCCTTGGCCCACTCGGCCCTCGGACACCAGGGTTCGGATCGGCGGAATTGTGCATTTGGACAGTTACGCACGGCCCTTCCCACTCGGCCCTCGGACGTGCCGAATTGGGCACTCGGACCTTGCAATTCGGACCAGTTGGGCCGAGTGTGCAGTTTCACCAATTTTTTAGAAAACTTTACCTAACCCGGCCAACACTCAAGAGCGCGAACTGTCGGAAGCCCTTAGAACACTCAGAACTTGATTCTGGCACACGAAATAGGCAAAATCATAGGGCGTAGCTGCTTAGTAGCTAGAGGTAGGCGGTTACGAGATCAGGGACTTAGATGCAAACCGCTGAGTGGAAAAGCCTGATTGGACCCAAAAATGAATGAGACAACGAATTAGAAAAACTCTGAACTCCAAAATTGACCCCACAAGCTACATAGAGCGAAAGGTGCATCATAGATCCACCATTGGGCCAAAACTTCGAGCAAGTGGTTCAAGATTTGGCTAAACAATCCTCCAAGTTGTGCATGGTGCTTACCGTAATGGCCCTGTGGGTTGGGGAGGGGATTGCCTCCCGGACCCCCGCAGAGGGGGCTTTGCGCCCTCCGCACCTCCCCCGGTAGGCTGGAGAGAAAATGCGCACCGCAACAGGTCCTTCGGATTAGGCCCTAGTGTAGTAATGGCCCTACGCGAGCATGGAGGCTCACTTGAAAAGGAGCAACCAAAAGCCCGCACCTGAATAGAGGCGAACAGAGACCCTAGAACCTTAATGGGCCAATCTAGCCATCAAGGGCAAAAAGGCCATACTACAAGGACACATGTATATTGTGTTCAAACTACGTCTAGTCAAAGTAGAATGCAACATCATCAAGCTGCCAAGGTGGAGATGATTAGACATGACATCCTGACGATAGATGTACCCTGAGTAGCGCTGCATAGACAACCCAATACCTCCGTGGAGAATCCACGTCTAACTGTGCAGCTAGGGACTCAAGGGCATGTATAAGAAGGCTTGAAGCTGTAAACCAAGACCCGAACGATGAAGACATAGTACCACATGCTTATTTTAGGGTCAAACTCACCGCAAAAAGAGAGCATAGTGTTGATGCTCTCATTGATGAAGGAGCAGATTTCAATATCTTGACTTACGAAGCATGGACTCTACTAGGTCAACCAGAGCTCAAACCGACTGATGCAACTCTTAAGCCTCACAAGAAAAATCCACAAGCACTTTTAGGGAAGTGCAAAATCCTTGTAACTATTGAAACAGAAAGCTTGCTAGTCCTATTCTATGTTCCTCCAAATAGCGAGAATTGTGGAAAGGAAATCCTCCTAGGAAGGCCCTTCAAAAAGGCAACGAAATGTGAAGCTGACTATATAGCATAGAGGATACACCTAGCACTACCAGGTGTGAGGACAATCACGAATTTTAGCAAGGGTGACCTCACCAAACCTCGAGGGAAGGGCAAGGAGCATTCTGACATACCAAACAAGCCTAGTAATGAGAGCAAGGAGTTATTGAGAGAGTTGATACAAGTGCAGGTTGAACGGAGAGAACCAGTATAAGTGAGGCCATACGTGAAACAAAGAGGTTAGGAGATAAGCCCAAGGATAGGGCTTGGACTTATAAATATCGTAGAAGATCACGAAAGAAGCCTAAGCCTTATAGACGAAGACATCCATGGAGAGTTGGCACGACGCCATGATGGATATCCAAGGCGTTGCTTCATGCTCAAGGGTATTATGCAGGCAACCGATGGATTTGGATACCAAAACCCCCTACTAAACCACCTCTGTCAAAAGCCCAAATTAGGTCAAAAGCAATGAGGCATGGGAGGAACTCTAAATGAAAATCTGAGTCTCAATTAAAAAATATTGGAGTGATTGCGCCCCTCATGATTGAAATCAAGAAATCAGACATGACCCATCAAAAACTAGATCCTCAACCTAGCGTGATTAGCAAGTAGATATTAGAGGGATCCGTCGAGTGTGCACAAGGTCCACTAGTGCCCAAGGAGCCTTTGACTTCCCAAGAGGATAATGAGCACCATAGGCACAATGTCTCTCATGATGAGGCTGATTGCTTAGCAAAGCTAATGACAGAATCCTCCAACAATCACGAGCAAATCATTCAGCCGGTGCGAGGTCCGCCTAAGAGTCCTAGGTCTCCTACGTCCTCTCTTCCCAAATGGACCCAAGAAGCACAACGACAGTTGTTGTCAATGGCAGGGGCACACTCCCAATCTTGGTCTCCATTAAGGCTTCCAAACACCCAAGAGGGGAAATGTGACACTAGCCGTAGCTCTCGACCCAAGGATATGCCCGTGCGGCCCAATGTGATTGGATCAACTCAGGATCAATCTACATAGGTGAATGCTCAGAGGACAACAAAAGACACGACCATGTCCGATCGCCCCAGGGACTTGACACTGCGATCCACCAAGAGTAACGAGCCCAGTGGACTAAACGCCATTGCTTCCAATCAGGGATTGCAGCAGTCACAGCCCTCGGCCGTGACCACACCCCTTGCAGAACGTGTCCCTAACAATTCATCTGTGGAGGAGGCGCTGCAACCAGCATCCCTCACAACTCCAATCCGTCCCAAGCACCTGAAGCTTAGGCTCAAGGAGAAACCCCTCAAAGAGGAGGCCAAGGAGATGACGCAATAGACCACTCAACCTGGCAAGGCTATTCAACGGGCCGCAGCTATGTTCCATGAGGACACACTAGAGAAAGGAAATGCTAAGGCCCAACCAGGCACAACAATGGTTGACCTAGTCCAAGGTCTTGAACCATTAAGAGATATGCCTTCACTGACTAAGAGAAAGAGGAGAAAACAACGCTAACAATAGTAGCTACAGGTGGTCGTGGACCCCGAGAGCATTGAATCCAAGAGCACTGGAGAGCTAGGAATAAAGCATCAAGTCCATCCACCAATGAACCCATTGATGTCTCTCCTAATAGCGGTGAAGCCTCAGACACATCTGTATGCTCTGAAAAGTTAAGCAGCCATTGCCATCAATAGTTGCTTCCAACACTCAACCCACCGACAATAGAACTCTCATCGACCAATCAAGAGTGGAGATAACACTGTCACAACAGGGTGACAAATTCATACCAGTCACGTCCAAGGAGAACCAAGACGCAATGACGAAGCCTCAAGAGAAACATGGAAACCCCAAGCACATGAATACTCCTAGCATTGATCAATCTTGCTCTTCTAGACCTGAGCCCCCAGCTACACTAAAGCCCATGCAAACTCCTAGAACCTTGCGTGAGATGGCAATCGAGCAAGCCCTCGTTGAACATAGAAGTGTCGCAGAATGTCTAGCTGAGTTGGATGCCAAGCTCAAGGTGTTCGCATGTGTCTATGTCCTGGCAGACATGCACGCATTCCCTAAAGAGCAGCTCGGAGAAGACTTGCCCTTCCCCTTATCCTGGGAAGAGCAAAAACATCTTGATGAGCACTATAGCAGGCTCCTACATGAACGCTTGCTACTCATCTCGGGTGAGGAAGCCGACGAACTGCGCTTAACAATCACATTCAATGAGGCGCTTTGCCAACCGAATCTCTTAGATATAGAGAAATTGAAGCGATTGTCAAAGGCTCGAAGTCGATTTGAACAGTGTTGGTGTGAAAACCGTGTTGCAATGGCCGAACTAGGAGCTCAGATCATGACAGTCTCTAAGGAGCGATTGGCCAAATGGCGACCCCAAAGAGACCCAACCTATGTAGCACCAACTTCCCTTTGAGTGCTGACTACCATTCAGGGCATGGACTTGGCTGAACCAAGCCAAGAAAACCCTCTGCTTGATAAGGTTCTCACTAAGGAGGAGCTACATGTCGCCAGTAGACTCGGACAAGGTTCCATGCTACTCGATGTGGCAAAATATCTATCAGTGTTGAGTAAGCTACCATGTGTACTAGATGCGTGTGCCACGCTTCAGTACAATCCTGAGTTCTACAATTGGTTTCTATCCTCGTGAAGTGACAGGGATTCGAAAAATGTATGTATATATAACCAACGATTTTTGTGTCACCCTGTATAAACACTATTAACACAGACAAGCAATAAAAAGTCAAGTGCAGACAAAAGAATCCGAGCAAATAGGCCAGGCTAGGCCGGTCCCCCGTTCACCAGATCATGTCCGCCTCTGGGCAAAGGGAAGGCACCCCACATTGCCACCATGGAAAGCCCTTACCAACATCTCTGACGATGTAAGCATGGCGCAATCCCTCTCTATACACTTTTTCCTTCCCGGCCTATCCCTCCTACGATGAGCCCTCCAAACGCAGAACCACCAACCGATGTAACTCGGTGTGAGCCAAGATCTGCTAGTAGCTAGAGGCTAAGGGGACACCATTATGGGGGCCATCCCTCTACAACGAGCACAACATGTTTTGCACATTCTCTTCTAGTCATAGGCGTTTGACAACCCACACTGAAATCCCTCCTATGCGAACAATCTTATTCCGTATCAAGGCTTAACCCTTGGATTTCATCTTGCAGGCCCCAAGAAGAAAAACATGGAGAACAACCAGCTGGCGTGTAGAGACACTCTTCCCGGACGACGGGAGCATGAGGCCCGCACCCCTCCGCCGATGCGCTATGTGCCCACGCTCAAGAGATATGCCAAGAAACGTGGAACTAAACGGCACCGTCCCGAACGAAGGCCTAAAAATCCTCAGACCAGGAAAGTCAAAGCTCAGCTAAGCGTGCAAGCTGTGGCAACACCAGTTGCACAAGTCCCCCACGAGTGCTCAAGCACTAGATGCCCAAGGGCAAGAAAGGCGGCCAGGGACAGGGAAGAGTTCAACGAGTTATTTAAAGGCATTTTGGAAATGGTAGCGGCCCGGGACTATACCATCCATGTCCTGGCCGACATGTGCCCTGCCCAACCTTAGACAATCTCGCACCAGCACCAGCCCAGTCGCCCAACCAATCGGACTCGCCCTGCCTAGTAGAAATTGACTAAGCCCTAGGATGTACGAGCATCTTAACAAGTTATCAGGACCTAAATTTTTGTCTTTTGATGGGTGAAACGGCAACTCCCCATTTGTACAACTTCTTCTTCCTATCGCTAATGTATGCCGCATCCTTGACAAATGATCGCATGAGCAGTGCAATTAATATCATAGCATTTCGAAAAGTCCTGTTTTAACATAACTGCATCTGTTGAATAACTTAACGAAATCAAGCATGTGCTCTCACGACATGACAAGTGGATGCAGGATAACACAGGTCTTCGTGCAAACATGTTCAACGCCTGGGTCACTGCAAAACCATGACCGTGCACTAATCGCAACAAAGTCACGCTGCTGAACGCGAATAATCACCTCGCGAGTGCCCACATCACACGAACCCATGCGTAGTCATGGGCTACACTCTCTTCTTGGGTCACGCTTTACACTCACGACAGGGGGGGGCATTGCAATCGTGCCGATATCACAACAACGGCTCCCCTAACAACCAGACTAAGGCCAAATCATCATGGTCGTATCCACTTCTTGAGCCTCCGAGGCTTGACATGTCCTGACCTATTGAAAGGCTCAAAGCCTCTGCATATTGCAATGGTTGTACTGTGGCAAAAAAAAAAACACCCACGATCACAGCACCACACCTAGGGGCCCTCACATTAGATGCATCCAGTGCCTTGGTCGGCTGGCTCCGCCCCTAGTCCCCTAGCCCCCTAGCACCCCCCACAATAGTTCAGGGCACATTAAGGGCAGGACATACCTAGAGAGCTCGCCTCGCCTATGGTTAGACCTGTCACCCTGAACCACTTGCACAATTCTTTTGCACTCCATCTCAATGCCATTACAATCAACAGTGGTAAGCAAGGCATGAAAGGCAATGGAAAAGTACACCATACTTTTCAAGCACTACAAGTAGCCATTAGCTACCAAAAGCTAAGACATCAAGGAGCTCAATTATGCTACATTGCCTTGACAAGACCATAATCATGTCTCAAGCAATCTTCAAGTGTACTCCCCGTCGTCATCGATAAATTTTTCCATCAACTTAGCCCCTTGCTTCACTGACCCATTGCTATACAAGGAACTAGGCCGACAATCTTCTAACTAAGTACTACCTAAATACGCACGTGTACTCACTTAATATTCACACTATAACCTATACACGGTTTGGGTCCTCAAGTGTAGGACAATACTCCAGGCTTACTTAGAGTTCGACCTGTCTCCCAAACTAATCAAAATATGTCTTGAGAATGATAAGAAGACTAGCACTACCCTTAGGGAGAGACCACATGAGAGGTTTTCTAATTGCAGGTATTAAAGAGTCCAACGAAAGCGCCGTCACGTCTACATCAACACTCAACTCTGAACTCTTGTCCTTTACTTCATCATGCAAGACCACCAAAGAATCATCACGAGCAGAATCCACCATGAGCATCCCAAGAACACCAACACCCGTGCTAGCTATGAGTGACCATTCCCAACAAAGAGTAGCCCTATCGCCACCTACAACAATCATATCACCAGCCAATCAAAACAGCAAAGTGCCACCAACAACCTTCATCCGCACCAACATTAGAACTCCTCCAAGGCAAGCCACAACAGTCCCTTCCACCCAAGTCTTCGGTGCATGCTAATGCCTACTATCTACAACGGTGAGTGCCATGGGACTGGCACTCATCTAGGAGGGGAGTAATGTTAACCCTCAAACGAACGAAGGTGGAAAATCTGGAAAAGCTAAAGCAGAAGACAAAGACAAAGGCCAAGGCAAAGAGAAACGGAAGACAAAGACGCACAAGGAGAAGAGTCCTAAATAAGGGAGAAAAGCGCACAAGGAAAAGCGCAAGTCAAAACTTTTGTAAAAGAGCGCAAGTGCATCATGGTTTAATTCAAGGAGCGTTGGGCTCTCACACGTGCAATTTATAAATGTAGACGAGCAGTGGAAAGGAAGCTAGGAAGATAGAAGGACAATGGGAAAAAGGGCCTAGGCTACGGCCGGCCATGTAAAAAAAAGGGAAAAGGGGATGACCGCCCAAAAGGGATTTAGGGTTTTGTATATAAAGTTAAAAAGTGAATGAGAAGCTAATTCTTCTGTGTGGAAAAAAGTGGCTCTCCTCTTCTTCTTCTCCTTCTTGTTCTTGCTTGCTTGAGCTTGTGCTTGAGAGAGGGAGTGTGAGAGTGTGAGGGAGTGAGTGTGTGAGGGTGAGGGACCGAGGAGGAGAAGCTCTCCATTTTCTCCTCTATTCATCTCTTCTCTTCTCTTCTCTTCTCTTGCTCGAGGCGATGGAGCTTGGAGTGTGGAGCTTGAGGATGGAGCTCGATTGAAGCTTGCACTTGGATCGTCGAGCTACCGGAGTGCGTGGGAGAGGAGGTAACTCAAACAGCATGGAGGTAAGCTCACTACACCCGTAGATATGGATGGTGTGTCAGCTATGTGAGAGGTAGCCATTAGTGCTCGGCTTGGAACGTTTGAAGCAATAAGCGGTCGGTGGGTCTTGGCGGTTGAGCGAAAGCTCCCACACTAGTGTTGCATTCATCATTTCTACTTTGTTTTGAGGCATCCCTTTGTTTCTTTTGAATACCTCAATCCATTGTGCATTTTCATTCATTGTTTACCAAACATTTTCTACTTTCTTTTGAGCTCCCTCTACCACATTCACCCATGTGTACATGCCTTTTTTAAAACTTTCCACCTCTTTCTTTAATTCTGATGTGTGTGGCATTGCTATTTGTGCATCCATCATTGACTTGTATGTCCCTAATTCATTCTTACATGACTCTAATTGCCTTTTGAGTTTAGCAATCTCCATGTCCTTGGCTGCTATGTGTGCATTTGTATCAGCTTTCTATGCATCCATATTAGCTTTCCAAGTGTCCCTTACCATGTTCAAGTTATCTATCATATCCATTTGTAAGTGAGCATGTATTTCTTTATATTTTCCATCATCCCAACTATTAGAGCATGATTTTCCATTTGTTTCTACATCAGCACTTAGTTCTTTCCTGAATGTCTCTTGCAATTTTTCATACATATCTTTTTGCTTTGTATCCATGTCATTCATGACTTTTTGTTGCATGTTGCCACACACCCTCATGCACACTTTCAGGTTTGCATCCATTTTAGCATTCAATTCCTTTCCCCATGTTTCATGCATTGCATTCATGTCACTTGATACCTTGTCAATCATTGGCATACATATTGCTGCAATCTCAACTCTCTCTTATGAGGGCTTTCATGTCATCCAAACCATTTGTTGCAATTAGCCTTCGCATCTTTGTCCATCGCTTGGTGCTTGTGGGAGTGGCATTTTCACAGGCTCTTCTATTTTGTCTATAGTAGAACTTTTCATCCTTACTGGGCGTCTTGTATTACCCTTCTGATGCAATGCCTCTTGTGGTTAGCCCAATTGGTTGTGTATCAAGTTTGGTCTCATGCCCACTGGTTTCTTTATCAGTAGTCTCTACCATCTTGCAATCCAAGGCATCCACTCAATGTGCTTACATTTGTACCTTACACAGCCCCATGTTGACCTGCAGAGGTCCCTAAATGACTACCAATACCTCTGCAGCTTCCAGGACAATATTTGTCTCCTTGTGTAGGGACATGACCTTGCAGGACAATGGCTGTCCCCCTGCATAGAAATGTGACCCTTCAGAGTAGCTCCTTCATGTCAGCATTCATGCCAGACTACCATTCCTACTGTCAAACAATTGTCTATTGGAGGATAGATCAGAGAGAGAGAGAGAGAGAGAGAGAGAGAGAGAGAGAGAGAGAGAGAGAGAGAGAGAGAGAGAGAGAGAGAGAGAGAGAGAGAGAGAGAGAGAGAGAGAGAGAGAGAGAGAGAGAGAGAGTTTGTATGAATCAATAGATACATACAAACATATACATACATACATACATACATATGTACACACACACACACACACACACACACACACACACACACACACACACACACACACACACACACACACACACACACACACACACACACACACACACACACACACACACACACACACACACACACACACACACACACACACAC
The DNA here is from genome assembly GCF_053477565.2 of Lygodium microphyllum. Taxonomy (NCBI): domain Eukaryota; kingdom Viridiplantae; phylum Streptophyta; class Polypodiopsida; order Schizaeales; family Lygodiaceae; genus Lygodium; species Lygodium microphyllum. The sequence goes on along the minus strand of NC_141158.1, from coordinate 96,002,030 downwards.
ACACACACACACACACAAATACATATCCACTTGAAAGTGAACATGAATACCTGGAATAGGATCCTGTCCTCATTGCCACATGATGTGTTACTTTTTTTTGCTTATATTGATGTGTTACTTTTTTTTTTTGTTTTTGAAAAAACTTCATCTACATATATGGCTTCTTCCAAGGGACTAGTTTGTTGATCACTTTGAGGACTATCCTTGCGGGCGAGTGGCATCCCCAGAGAGCAGATAGCAGAGGATCAACCAGATTATGAGCACCTCTCCAACATGGAGTTGGAGGCAACAATGGTTCACCTCTAGTAGATTTTGAGGCCAGTTCACCCTGATGAGGGCTCTTCTCAAGAGCCACATGTAGGACAAGGTGCAGGAGGAGCATACGAGTGTTGATCACCTCTTACGTAGGGAATAAAGTGTTTTATATTTTATATCATAAGTTTAGGAGGAGCCATTGGGTGATGGGGTTGCGACTTAGAGCAAGAGATTGAGACATGGTTAGATAACTTGCCCCTCTATTTTAGGTTAGCATGAGGTCCTATGAACATACGACTAATTATCTTATGTTGTTTCTTACTTGTAGTGAGTCTCCATGATGGCGATGCCGGACCTCTGTCACCACATTACATCTCGGGGGGTTCACTATATATATATCCTCTATATAATGTGTGTTCATCGCCTATTTATAAATATCCTAATCTATGAATTTTTCTTGAATAAAACACAACCCTTTTCTATTCAATCTGTAAGTAACCCCTTTATATGACACCCTTTTGTATGTAAAAAATGTATAAAAATGGTGTTTTAAAAACCCCTTATTTTGAACTCACGTTATATATACATATATTCACGAGTGACCCTCCCAAGATCTATGTCTGCAATGATAGCTTCTAGGGAGCACTCTGGCTTCTAGGTGTTTGCTACCCTGCTAGAGAGCCCTGTAGCACATTAGCCACTGTTCAAGAGCCGAACCAGAGAGTTAGGGGTCACTTGTGACATCAACACCAAGGGATGACTGGTACCTACCAGAGGTGGACGTCTTTTCCATCAACACATTGGATCGCTGTTGGAGACCTACTTACCTAGAGTGCATGTTCTATGGGCGTATGTATCTTTGACTTGCTTTTATGATTCAAAATATCAAGAGGATGGTTTAATTATTTTTTGTTGCAATGCAAGGATCAGTTAGAGCTCGACAAGAAGTTTGTCCTAAGTCACCTAGAGCATGAGTGGAGCCATAAGAGGGTGTTGCACGACATGGCTTGACTGTTGAGACATCGATGAGACAATGCACGATTAGTACCTCCAACTAGAGAGAGAGAGAGAGAGAGAGAGAGAGAGAGAGAGAGAGAGAGAGAGAGAGAGAGAGAGAGAGAGAGAGAGAGAGAGAGAGAGAGAGAGAGAGAGAGAGAGAGAGAGAGAGAGAGAGAGAGAGAGAGAGAGAGAGAGAGAGAGAGAGAGATGAAATAAAATGTTATGAGAAAAGATGTCGGGCAAGAGAGAGAGGTTGGGGCATCTTGCCTTGGTGCTAGGGTACTGATGCATCTTCAAAACCTGTTCAAACAAACAAGATCGAGTCTGTGAGTTGGGGAATCCATAGATGGCTATCATCCAGAAGACTCCCCACCCAACCCACCCATTGTTAGTAAGATTTAAAGAGAGTAATGAAATAATAAATATGATCAATGGAAAAATGTGTTAGGTCTTACCAATAGGGTCCGTTGATACCAATTTGATTTTTTTGCAATCATTAAGAAAATGTTCAGAATGATCAAGACAAAACACGATATAATACCTTGGCTTTTACGATTCAAGCGTGGTTTGGATAGAGATCAATGATCATGTCCATCTCTTCATTGTCTTGCATTGTCTCTTAAAGCTCCTCATTTGCGAGTTGTACATCAAGAGCGAGAATGGGCGGCAAAGCTATTGATGGTTGAGGCTCTATAGGAGGCTTAAAGTCCAACTCTAAGGCAAGCTCCTCCATCTCATCATTTTTTGCATCATTGCCACTTACTTCCTCTTCCTAGTGCTCTTCTTGTGCTAATGTTGTGAGTGAATGGGGCTATGTAGAAGTTGAGTAATTCTCTTATAGACTCTCTTGGTTTGCCTCCTCACAAGTGGTGTCAAAAATACCTGTCATCCCTCGAGGATTGATAGTCACAACTTGCCTCCATGGATTGCGAGAATATAGGGCAGCATAGAAGAAAGCTTGCTCACAATGTGTTGGCAATATGTATGGTTCATGTGTTGTCTCTAATGGCTTTGAAGAGTCAATTGACCAAAACCTAGAGGGCTTTTGTCTCATTGTGGCTCCAACCCCTTTGTACTCAGCATAGAACTAATCAACCTTCAACACAACATGTTAACATACAAGATTTGCGACATTTTAGAAGGAAGTCTAAAGCAAAGGTTGTCAACATACTATTGTTGTTAGAAATTACCCTCTTGCAAATATTGTAGCCGAGCTCATAAATACTGACTATGGCTCCCACATAGCCTAGCTCCTCTTCAATAAGATTTATGTCTTGTGTGCTTGCATGTGATTGTTGGCTAAAAGAAGAGATAATGCAAGAATATTGGGTCTAATGTAGTCGATCATTTCTGTTGACTCGAAGATGTTGACCATATGTCCACATATTGCTATACCCGTGTACTTAAAGCTGCAAGAATGAAATATGCAGACTTTAAGTTACATCACTAAATTTACATACAACTCAATATAGGTACATGAAAGAAAGAAATGTTACCTCTCTATCACAACCAAATCCAATCTCTCTTGGCTCATCACTGGTGTCTTCCCCTTTCATGATTCCATCTCTAATACGGTGGGATAACCATGAAAGAATTGAGGGAGGTTCTGTCTTGCTAGATTTCCGACATCCTTGTCTTCTTTGAGCATTGCAAACTACTTCACGGTACTCTTCAACAAAATTTTCCATACATTGTGAGTTGTGAATAACAAATGTGGACAAGTTCGTATGTTCCTCGTATGAGACCTTGAAAGGAATTCCCTTACCACATAATACCTCATCTGGTAGTGTAATGGGCTCATCCACTATTCAAATCCACTATCCATTTGCAAGGAGCATCCTCATCAACACGCTTAAGGTACTTGGCAAGGTAGTACATGCACTCTTCGAGCAACCATCCCTTCGACATTGAGCCCTCTAGTTGGGCTCTTTGGTGAACAAGCCCCTTCATGACTCCCATGAACCTCTCTATCCAAAACATCCAACAAGTGCTAACAACGCCTGCAATCTCTATCTCATCCACCAAATGGATTAGTGCGTGGACTTGAATGTCAAAAAAAGAAGTTGGTAGCTCCTTCTCCATTAGGGCAAAGGAGTTCAATGCATTCCCTTTTCTTTTGTGCTATTGACAACACACCTATCTCCTTAGATGTGATCCATCTGGAAAAATAGATGAACATTAAGTGAAATCCCATTCCAAGTATAGATATAGGCATGTGCAAAGTGTAGACTACCTTGCAGATTTTCCCATATGGGAGCTTTCGCTCAACCGCCAAGACCCACGGACCGCTTATTGATCAAGCGTTCCAAGCAAGCCCTCATGGCTATCTCTCACCTAGCCGTCACGCCGCCGATCCTATGAATGTAGTGAACTTACCTTGATGCTCGATCGAGTGCCCTCCTCTCCCTCACACTTAGGTAGCTCCACGATTCTTGATGCTAGCTCAAGCATCCTCAAGCCTCCTCCTTGTCCAAGCTTCATCCTCCATAGCCGCGCGCGCAAGAGAAGAGAAGGAAGAAGAAGAGGAGAAGGGAGGAGGAGATGGTAGAGAGCTTCACCCTCTTGATTCCTCACTCTCTCATGTGCTCACTCCCTCAATCTCTCACACTCCCTCTCTCAAGAGCACACACAAGCAAGAAGAAGAAAAGAAGAAGAGAGGAAGAGAGAAGACTAGTTTGCCACACCAAAGAATGAGCTCTTCATTCACTTTTCCACTTTTTATACAAAACCCTACTTCCCTTTTTGGGTGGTCATTCCCTTTTTCCTTCTTTTACATGGCCGGTCAGAGCCCAGGCCCTGTTTTCCATTGTTCTTTTCTCTTCCTTGCTTTCTTTCCACTACCCTTTTGTCTTTACAAATAGCACGGGTGAGAGCCCGGCACTCTTTTACAAGATTTTAGAGTGTGTTTTTTGTCTTCCCTTTTTGGGCGGTCATTCCCTTTTTCCTTCTTTTACATGGTTGGTCAGAGCCCAGGCCCTGTTTCCCATTGTTCTTTTCTCTTCCTTGCTTTCTTTCCACTACCCTTTTGTCTTTACAAATAGCACGGGTGAGAGCCCGGCACTCTTTTACAAGATTTTAGAGTGCGTTTTTTGTGCGCCTTTCCCTTTTTATGGTTGCCTTGGTCTTTAACAGTTGTTCTTGTGCTTTTTGGGCTTTTCTCCTTCTTTTCCTCCCGTCGGCTACCTTCTTATCGCCTTTGCCCTGCGTCGTCTCTGCCTTCTTTCGCTCTTGTCGTGTTTGAGGTTAACATTGCCCCCCTCCTAGACGAGTGCCAGTCCCATGGCACTTACTGGCGGAAGGAGCAAGTGGTGGTGGGCGCTGAGGACTTCGGGGTGACCGGGGCTTGGGGTTTGCAGTGGCGACTGGGTATGTGGGGGTTGGTTGGTTGTCGCGTTGGTTGAGTTTGTCAGCTTGCTGGATGCCGGGTGGGCAATTAGCATGGGAGGTTGATGAAGAATGCATGCCACTTGGGTCGTGGTTGTCGATACCTGCAATTGAAAACCCTGTCAGGTGGTCTCTCCCTAAGGGGGGGGTGCTAGTCTCTGTATTGTGCGCAAGACTTAGTTTGGGAGACATGTCGAACTCTGAGCAAGCTGAGAGTGTTGTCCTGCACTTGAGGACCCAAACTGTGAATTAATTCTGTGTAGGTATTATATGAGTGTCATGCGTGTGCATACTTAATTATTACATAGTTAGGCGACTGGGTGATGGGGGCTGCGTGGCGCAGGAGGGTGGTAATGGGGAGATAAAGTGCACCTCAGTTTTTTTTTTTTTTTTTTTTTTGCCATGATTACATGGGAGCAGCAATACAAGGGATAATGGGAGTTCACCCCTCATCATCCGAATCAGGGGGGAGTGTGGGTGGAGGCCGGGGGGCCTTGTTGAGGAACTTCCGGCTTAGTAAGTAGCCTTTAGTATGGAGGCAGGTTTTAAGGGTGGTGGTGGAGAGGAAGGGGTGATTGCACTATGTGAACTTGCTGTCGTTCATGTCCTCCAGCAGTGCAACACAAAAAGATGGCAAAAGGGCAGCACGCATCATGAAACGGGTCATGGTGGTGCTATCTATGGCGTTGGGATCAAAGTAAAGGGGCGGAAGATGGCGCTCTTGGGGCGCAGGTTCGTGGTGTACTAGTATTCTAATTAATCTGAGGTAGTTACAGGTGGTGATGAAGGCTGGGTCAAGACAAGAAGAGAATTCAGTAAGGAATTTATTTATGGAGCTGTATAAATCGGGTAGGGTGAAGAAAAGGGCGCTCCTATGGGACGTGGAGTTGGCATTGTAAATAATGGGAAAGTCAAACCTACCGTGGATGGATAGGTTAAAATCCACGCCTACCCTTCGAGGAAACGGCATATAGGTGGGGTCGTTCCTTTCCGAAGGGAGGGTGTTGCAAAACGCCATCCACGCCTCCAGGTTGACGTCAAAAATGCGCTGCCTCCAGGTAGGTTGGGAACTATATCCTTCCACGGTGCGGGGTACCTGGAGGACTTTGTCCTGCCAAAATTCGCGGTCCTCGGTCCCCCAAGCAGTTGGGTGGGCCTCACGCTCTTCTAACCATCTAGCTTTGAGCCGGGTCCCCATGGTGATGACGTCCTCCACCAAGTGAATGGGCAGCACCCTATTCAGAGCGGTGGGCAATTCGAAGCGTAGGTCGAAGGGGACCCGGCTATACTCCTGCTGCTCCTAGATGATCATCTCCGCACGGTACTCAGCGGGTGAGTCTTGGGTGCGCAGCGGGAACGGGACGGGCTGTTTCAGGGCGGGTCTGGCCTTGAGTTTTCTTCTTGCCTTCTCCACTAGTTCCTTCCTTCGAGTGGTGTGGGCCGCTCTTCGTTCGGCGGTTGCATCATGGGGTGGCACTTCGGTTTGTTGGGATTGAGGGGGTGGCGGGGCATATTTCTCGTCCTGAGGCCCTAATTCAAGCTCGTGCTCACCCCCTTCCGCTTGCTCCTCCTCCTGTGTTTTTTCTTCCGTGAACCCCAGATCATCCATTTCCTGTGTTGTGAGTCCTGCTTGTGCCAGGCATTTCCTTTGTTCCTCCAGGCTTTGCGAAGGGCCTCCCAGCTGCAATGGTACGTGCAGGCCTGCCATAAGGGCCTGGCGCGCAGTGGTTAGCTTTTTCTGCAACTGATCATTGGTCTCTCCTGTTTCTGAGTGGGTGGTGTGGAGTAGCATGCGGATGAAAGTGTGCTGCTGAGCCATCATAGCAAGTTGAGCTGCCTCTGCTTGGTTTTCCGCCATCACTTTGTCACCTTCAGCCTTGGCCAGTCGGTGCGCTAGGTCTCGCACTCTCTGCTCGTTGTGAATTGCCCACTCCTTTGCCCGCTTTTCCATGTTCTCCAGGCTCTCTCCTTGTCGGAGGGTCATTGCCCTGAGCTGCTGTTGCTGGGCTTCGAGCTCCTAGTGCAAACGGGACTACTCTCATTGTTGTTCTGCAATCTGCTCGTTGAGTTGGTCCTGCGTCGCCTGTAACCGGCGCACCTGTTCTGCCCGCAATTGATCCAGCTCTGCAATGTCTTCTCTGATTTTCTCGAGTTGGCTCTGTGCTTCCAAGTTAGTTGCAGATAGCTGGTCATTTCTGCGCTGAAGGTGGGCATTTGTCTCCCTTTCTGTGGTGAGACGGTCCATGAGAATTTTCCTTCGTCCTTCCCAAGTAGCATCGCGCTCCTTCAGGGCTTTCAGCTCCTCCACCTCCTTGGTGCTGGCTTCCTCCTTAAGCGCAGCAATTTCTTTTTGATATTCTATTATTTGTCTTACTCTGTCTAGTTGGAGGATCGCTTGCGATTCACGCTCCGCTGTCAGCTCTTCCACTGCCACCCGCCTTTCCCGCCTGGCTGTTTGCAACTGCGTGAGCAGCTCCTTTACATAATCATCATAGTGGCCAACTGGGGGTGGAGAGTGGGGCCGGATTGTAGTAGTGGCGGTCTTCTCCACCTTTTTTTTTTCTCGTCTGGCTCCTGCTCTAGCTCGGTCGTTGCTGCCCTTTTGGCCCCTGAGACTGGGGCGGCCTTGGCTGCGTCCCTTGCTAATTCTCGTTCTACCAGGAATTGTAGCCAGGTAACTATATTGCTTTCATCTACCTTTGCAATGTGCACCAGGGCGGTCGTGTCAGGGGGCGTCATCTTGAGGGGAGTGGCTTGTGCGGCTGGTGCGGGGGAAGGGGGGGGAGGGTTTGATCGGTTCTTTTCCCTTCCCTTCTGTAGGAGGCGGCGGCACGGGTTCCGCTGCACCAGTGCTGGGGCCTGGCGCTTCAGAGTCGGGTTGGTATGCCCTGCCCGCTCCTTCTATTTCTTTCCTACGTTGTTCCTCAATGGAGCGACGCGTTGCCAGCTCCAATTCTTCTTCTTCTCTCCTCCTCAGCTCTTCCTCAGCTCTTTTTCTTCTTTCCTCTTCTTCTCTCACCGACTCTCTTCGGGCCCATTCGAGCTCCTCCCGCTCTTTCCTCCTTCGCTCCTCCTCTCTCTTTCCATGCAGGGCTTTGGTTCGTTGCTCCGCTTCCCTTTCTAGTGCCGCCTCGCGCTTCTCCTCCTTGTCGGTGTCCGTCTCTGTTTCATCCGACTGTTCGTCCGGCCGGGGCTGGGATTGCGACGGCGATTCGCCTCCTTTTCCGCCGCCTCCCTGTTTGTCCTCTTGAGCACGTCCCTGCCCTATTGCCTCGTGGAGGATTGCAGTGAGGACGCCTCCAAACCCTATGGTGGAGGCCTTGGAGGACGAGGCCTTGCGGGTCGATCGAGGCGAGAGGGATTCTCCTGCCCCGGCCCTTCCTGCCATTGCCAGGGCCTTTGCTGAGGCCTTGATCGTCCTTCTCACGAAGCCATTGAGGTTTACCTCATCCAGTGCCTGAGCTGCGATGCTTTCGAGTAAGGGCACATTTATCCTGGACATGATGCTATTGTAGCGTTGGCTAGAAAATAGGGCATGCATAATTTTTGCCTGCAGTTGAATCTCTGGATCAGGGATGTCTGCCAAGTTGACCCCGTCGTTGGTGTGGACTTTCACCTTGTCCATTCCCAACATAGCGTAGACATCCCTTTTCGGCTTCTTCTCCACCTTATTTGGAAGTTCCAGAGCTCGTTCTACCAGTTCCGGGGTTAGCTCAACCTGCACCTATTTGGTGGCTCCTGCGTCCCGTACTGTGATGGTGCCTTTGTTTTTGTTGAAGGTGGGTAGGAACTCTGTGCACAGGGCATAGTCTATTCTCTGGCCTACTGCTTCCAGGTACTGTTGCAAGTGGCATTGCTCCATGATTCGTCGCACTGCTGGCTCCTCAATAACTACATCCTCCAAATTGAATATATGGCGGAACTTCAGCTGATTGAATGCTCTGGTTTCCACCGTGAGGCCGTACCGCGCCTATTCCTCCTCCGAAAAAGGGAGTTTGCTCACCTTGTCTTGGCCTGCCATGGTCACTACCTGTACATCCAGTCAACTCGCCCCTTAGTATTTTGGCAACCAATTTGTGGGACAACCATAACGGATTTCATCATTTTATAATAAAAAATTATTATTATTTTTCAACTTCTATCACCTGTTCCTGCATGTCATTTTAATTTGGAGCTTTTTCATGCGTGGTTCACTTTTTTAACTTTCATGCTTGGTTTGCTTTTTTTGATTTACTGCCCCATTGTTTAGATTTACTGATTTACTGCCCCACTATTTCCTGCCCTTTCCCTGGAGAAAAGAAAGATCCGTCCCCGGATTGGGGTGTGGGCTGCAGGTGGTCAGGTTGTTTTAAGAAGGAGCCAATCGTAGAAGTTGGGGTTATATTCGAGGTGTGCAGTTCGGTCTAGGTCACATGGTCGGATGCCTACGTGGGTGATGTATGTGAGGACATCGGTAAGGAAATCTCCGGAGTTGGTCTGACTTGCGATATGGAGCTCTTCCTCGGTCAGGACACGATCGAGATAGGGGTGCCCTAAGATATGATCGTCCATGGTTCGACCTCGAAGAGTGGTTAACACTCGATACGAGGTGGGCGCGACGTATGTGGGATCATACTCGGCCGTCTTGATGGCTCGGCGTTGGTCATTTTGCGGCATCCTTCTGTTGCCCACCTTAATCGAAGAGTGTACCATTGCTTCAAGAAGGGAGATTCGGTGTCTGCGAGGTGGGACAACCTTGCTGTTTCTTGGTTGGTGAGGCTGGACACCGTGCGCGGGTCAAACGATGGGATGAGGCGTTGCCTAATGGCTTGCTCCTCGGAGACCTCGCGAGCGAGTAGCTCAGCGGCGGAGCGTGAAGCTTGTGCGAAGGCGAATTCGAAAGTCTCCCACGAGCAAGGCATTGTGCGTACGTCCGTTGCAAGGGGTTCTGCTAATAGTCCCAAGTCTAGGCGGTCATAGCTAAGGGCCAGTGCCACAAAAGTGGCGTCGAGTTGTTTGATGCAGTCCACAACGTCAATCCCTGTGTCCTCGGTGAGGTCCGCGACCAGCGTTAGGAATGACTTCCGTTCATAGGAAGGCTTAAGGCCGTCGGGTGGTTGAGGTTTGTTGGGGCTAGAAGTTCGGTCGGCACAGGGCTGCCGGTGGGGGCCTGTTTGAGTCAGCGGCTCGGCCAACGGTTGAAGGGACGGGTCGAGGTTGGTCTGAGGGACCGTGCTCGGGCGGTCGGTAGGGCTGCTGGGTTGCGGGCCAGGGTGGTTGGGTGAGACCGCCGGCAGTAGTGGTCGGTGCTTGGGCAGTTGGGCGTGTACGACGCGTGTGGAATGCCTATCAAGGAAGTCGGATGACTGGGATTGGTTGCGCGGTTCGTGGTCTTGAAGTGTCCGAGGACTGGACGTTGCGATTGACGTAGGAGCTGGACCTGTGTCAGTGGGGACCTTCTTGGGAATCCATAGCAAGGCATTCCCTTCATAGTAGCCTTGTGCCTGCAACAGGGTTTTAGGGACCCATATTTTCTTGACCACGCGGCGCTTGTGATGATGGCATCTTGGTCTTCTAGGTTTAGGTTTGTATGTGTTTCGCGGATCCGCACGTCTAGTAGTAGACTGATCCCACGGTTTTTTCGGCACCCAGCGCAAGCGAGTTTGTTGGGGTTTTGCCTTAGGTCTGGCGGGTTGCGGTGCATGGGGATCTGAGGGTAGTAGATATGTACGGCCTTCTTTCTTGGTCCTTTGTGCAACTATTTCTAATGGTGGCTCGTTGAGCATGGTTGGGGTTACGGGGCACTGGTTGGAGGTCGTGGTAATTGTCACATTCCCGATTGTTAGGTGGATGCGTTGTAACGCATAATCAACATTGCAGTTGGTCTGCTTTTTAAAAGCCCACCCGAGCAGTGACTCTGCGCCTATCTCCCTGGCATCGGGTAGGACGTAGAACACATGGGGATAGTTTCAGTCTCGATAGAAACTGCAACCCTGCACGTGCCAAGGAGAGGGTAGGATTGGGCCCCATATGGGTTCAATCTGGCTGTTGTAGGGTGAAGTGTTGGAGCACCCAGTTGGGTCCAATGCTCGTGTGCCAAGATGTTAAAATCCGCCCCCTCGTCGATCAGGGCATTGATGGAGCACGTTTGCTTGGCCGTGATTGTGATGCGGAGGTAGGTGGGTTCGACAAGATCGTCCTTATCTTCTTCGATTTCTGTAAGTGTGGCTACTCGTATTTTAACAAGCGATTCCACCATTGGTTGTTCATGTAGTGGGTGCGTGGGCGGGTAATACTTTTTGATTCGACTGCCGTTAAAGAAGCCGATGCCTTCTCCATCCAGGGTTTCTAGCTCGACATTACCAGTACGACTGATTGCGCGGACCTTGAAGGGCCCAAGACCTCTGAATTTCATCTTCTATTTGTGTCCTTTAACTGAATAGAGGAGTACTAGGTCGCCCTGCTCAAACTCTCGTTGCTTGACGTGCCTGTCAAACCAGGTTTTGCGTCTAGCTTTCTCACAAATAAGCGCATGGGTGGCTAGCAGATGTACCTCCAACAGGCGTTCTAGCTCGACTAAGCGTTGCGTCCATGCCTCCCTCCCCTCCCATCGTTCTTGTAGTGCTATCCGCAGGCTGGGGACAAAGAATTCTAGGGGGAGAATAGCTTCGGTCCCATAGGTTAGCTTGAAAGGCGTTTGCCTGACGGCCGTCTTATAAGCTGTTCGGTAGGCCCACAGGGCCGCCATCAACTTGTTATCCAAGTCACTTCGTGAGGTTGAGACAACTTTGGTCAGGACGGCGATGAGAGTTTTGTTGGTTGACTCAGCCTGGCCGTTAGCTTGAGGGTAGTATGGTGAGGATTTGCGATGGATGATGAGGAATGTGGATAGGAGATGGGCTATCACTTCGTTGATGAATTGCGTTCCCTGGTCGCTGACCAATTCGATGGGGCACCCAAAATGTGAGATCACTTGTTTCCATAAAAACTTGGCAGTTGTCCTAGCGTCGTTTTTCCGCGTGGCTCTCGCCTCCACCCATTTGGTGAGGTAGTCGGTGGCTACCACGATATATCTAGCCTGTGAATATTGTGCCGCAGGGTTGATGGGTCCTATGAAGTCAATACCCCACTTTTCGAAAGGTTGGCGAGCGATGACCGGGGTTAACTCCATCTGATCTTTACGGATTGGGACCCTCGTTCGTTGGCACGCATCGCAGTGTTTGACAAATTGTGAGGCGTCCCGGAAGAGCGTGGGCCACCATAGTTGGGACTGCAACACCTTCCGAGCTGTTGTATCCCCGCTAAAGTGTCCTCCTACAATGCCGCTGTGCGCCTCTGAGAGCACGTCGTGCATCTCATGCTCACATACGCATCTACGTAGCAGACCGTCTTGCCCCAGCCTATAGAGCTGGCCTGCAATCAACTGATAAGGCTGGATCTTCAGGAGTAACCGCCTGAGTCGTGCCCATTCCATTGGTCATTTGGGCAGCCCATGCTCGAGTACTTGGACTATGTCGTCCGCCCAATATGGTGTTAGGTCGGCTCTGAATAGGTCTTTTTCGCTGGTCATGCGGAATAAGTGGCTGTCTGGTACTTCGTCCACTATGCCTTGTCCCGCGGCTTCTCCTGTGGGTATTCGAGACAGATGGTTAGCCATATAGTGTTGTTTCCCCTTCTGTACTACCACTGAGAAGTCGAACTCTAGGAGTAGGAGAAGCCATCGTGCTATACGCCCGGTAGCACAAGGTTTGTTGACTAAGTAGAGCAGGGCTTGATGGTCGACAAAGAAGGTGAAGGGGGTGGCAAGCAGGCAATGCCGAAACTTTTTCACGGCGAACACCATAGCTAGCCCTTCTCTTTCCGTTGTTGAATAGTTCATCTCTATTTCAGTAAGCTGCCTACTTGCAAAACTTACCGGGTAATCTAAGTTATGCTTGCCTGGTTGGCACAGCACCGCCCCCACGGCGAACTTAGAAGCGTCGATGTGTACATGGAATGGCACGGTCCAATCTGGGGGTCGCAGGATAGGTGTTGTCATTAGGGCTTTTTTCAGTTCCTCGTAGGCTTGCTGGCAGGCCTTGGTCCACTCGAAGGCCACTAGCAGTTTGTACAAGGGCCTAGCGATGAGCGCGTAGTTCAGTACGAACCGCCTGTAGTATCCTGTGTGACCTAAGAAGCACTGAACCCCCCTATAATTGCTTGGGGGTGGGAGGTCCACGATAACCTTGACCTTTGAGAAGTCTGTGGCAATGCCGTTCTTGGACACCACATGTCCCAGGATGCAACCGTGCTTTACCCAAAATTGACATTTCAGGGGGTTGAGGGAGAGATGGTATAAACGGCACCGTTGAAAGATCGTGCGGAGTTTTTCGAGATGCTGGTTCCAAGCTGAATGGACACATAGGTCATCGACGAAGACCTCCAACTCCTTGCGAAGCATATCCTTGAATATGGTGCACATGAGGCGCTGAAAGGTGGCGGGGGCATTGGTTAGCCCGAATGGCATGACCACATAGGCGAAGACGCCCCACTCAGTGGCGAAGGCGGTCTTGTGCCTATCTGCAGGGTGCACTTGCACCTGATTGTATCCCGAGAAGCCATCCAGGAAACTGTTAGGCTTCCTCACCTGCCACCCTCTCCAACATGTGCTCAGTGTATGGTAAGGGGTAGTTGTCTCTCTTTGTCACTGCGTTTACTTTCTTATAATTGACGCACACTCGAATCTTGCCATTTTTCTTCATCACAATGACTATGGGTGATACCCAGTCCGTGTGCTCAATTTCGTAAATGAACCCAGCTCGCATTAACTTGTCAATTTCCTCCTTGACAGCATGGGCATGCTTGGGATTCATGGGGTATGGTCGTTGCTTGACCGGCATTGCGTCCGTCATCATGGGTATGTTGTGAGTCACAACACTCGGGTCCACTCCTTGTAGCTCGTCTAGGGACCAAGCAAACACATCCCGATACTCCCGCAAAAGAGTGATGAGGTTGGATTTCTCCTCCGTGGTCAGGTCCTCGGCAATGAACACCGGTCGGGGTGTTTCCCGTTCCAGGGCAAGGTTTATCTCCTTGACCTTGGCTGGCCCTTCGATGGGTTCGCGGATTTGCCCTTGGCGTTTGGCGCTTAGCAGAACCACCACCCTATCCCCTTTTTTGAACTTCGAAAAGCGCTTGGGGAGGTCCCGCGGCTTTCGTTGTTCCTCTGATCGCACACCGTTGGAGCACTCTATGTTATTCTGTGGGAGTCGTTGGCGCCTCAGGTGGATGGGCAGATCTCCCCTGGTGCGTCTGGCCGTGGTTGGCCTGGGGATTTCCGGGTCATCCTCCGAGGTAACTTCAGATTCAGAGTCGAATTCCTCATCATTAGTAGGGGAGGTGGTCTCTCCTGGCGGCCTCAGTTCGGAGGGTGACTCGGTTCTAAATAGGGTTGCCGCTCTTGGTTGGGTCAGGCCGGCCTGCTTAACATCCACAGCCCCCATTTGTTCCAACCACGCACGATCGCATTTCGCACACATGACCCCTTGGTCCTTCCAAATGGCCGACCTCGGCTGCGGTTTTGCATCCACTCAGATTTGTTCGATCTCTCACCCTTCGGTATCATATTCTATTGTGTCCATCTCACCGTCGCTTTCTTCATCGAAGGGTTGGCAATCTTCGTATTCGTCGCTAGAATTCGCCTCGCTGGACTGCGCGTCGACGATCTCCAGGGCCTGTTTTGCCTCATTTTGTTGGTCGGAGACCAATGCCCAGTTGTATCTGAGATTTAGTTCGTGTACTCTGGTCCACTTCCATTCGGGTCGTTCCAAGAGGTCTTGGAGCGGCTTGAGATTGGTGGCTGCGTTGAGCTCCAGTCGATTCGTTGGGTGTCCCAGTATCCCTTGAAGTTGTCTCCTATTGGTTGGCACTTGGAAGGCGACATGTTTAGGTTTGTCATGGGGGCTCGCTGCCATCATGTAGACTAGCGCGGGCTGTGTTTCTCTTGGCTTGCCAACTATTTGAGCAGCCTGCTCGTACGCTTCCTGATCCGAGAATGGCAAATCGAGCGTAGCGAGAACGTGCATCCAATCCCGCTCGTCCTCTGGGCAAGGGATATGCCTCGTCAAGGACCTGTGGGATTCCTTGTTCTGGTCGGTGCCTTTGAGTAGAGTGGAGATGGTATCTAGGTCGACTGGTGAGGTCTTCCAAGTGTCCATCTCTATTCTCACAGCGTCCGCTCTGTTGCCCAAGAAGATCAGGTTGTTACCCCAGTCTTCGATAACCCTGGCATTGCACATCCAGGGTCGACCCAATAAAATGTCATAGTCTACTCCCTTCATGACGATGAAGTTGACAGAGAACTGAATTCCTGCAATCTTCACTGGCCAATTTTTCAAGACCCCGAATGGTCTCACTCGCATGCCATTTGCTAGTGTGACATTAAACCGGGCAGTTTCGACGGGTGGGTTTCCCCACTTCTGTAGCATTGCATGGTTGAGCACACTGACCCCTGCGCCTGTGTCCACGATCCCCCTTCTCGTTGTGTCCCCTAGCGCTAGGATTGGCAGGACTGCGTGCATTTCTGAGCCCTCCCAGAAGGCGTTGATGTGCAAGGACTTAGGGCTTGAGTGCAGCGTCAAGCTTGGCAAATGCGTTTCTGCCTCCTGGTCTTGAGCATTTCCTGGCGCTTGCTCGTACGGTCTGTCGATCCACCGCTTGAGATCCTGCCACAGGGTCGAGTGTTGCCTGAGCAGCTCTCCCAGCGCAACCGTTACAGGGGTGGCTACTAATGAGGTTAGGAGATTGCTAACCCCCTATCCTGGTCTATGTTCAGACTGTCCGGGCCAATGGCCAGGGCTGTCCTGTGGTTCTGTTACGTCTAGGCCTGGCCTTGCCCTTGTTGGTACTGCTAGTGGCGTAGTCGCCTCGGCAGACTTAGGGTGGGGTAGCGATGATGGTGCACTCATGCTGGAGAGGTCCTCAATCTCATCCTTCGTAATAGGCTCGACATCCTTGAGGTGCTGTTGAGCCTCCCTCACCCATTCCTTTACCTTTTCTATGGCTTCCAACTGCCACCTGGGATGTGGGTATTCCCCCACCTTAGCGCTCTCCGGTTGCGCAGTTCTAGGGGCTGAAGTTTCTGCCTCTGCGTGTGAGACCTTCTTGCCGGGGGGCAAGGTCGTGATGCTGTCGGTTTTTAGTGCAACCTTAGCCTCTGGCCTCTTCTTTTTCCGCCTTCGGCTTTTCTTTCCTACAGAGGCAACGTTGAGATTGCTAGGTCCTGGCAGAGAGACGCAGGCCTGCCTCGTTTGTGCTTGGGTCATCACTCGTAGAGGGATAGGTGTGGCCTCCCCATCGGGGTTTTCAACCCCAAACAGTCCCAGAGGGACGGACGGCAAATTGGCTGTCCCAGAAGGCGGCTTCCGCTTTGGGCAATCTATGAAAAGATGATTGATTCCGCACTCCGCACACCTTTGGTCGGCTTTGTCCCTATTTTGCTGCTCTCTCTCTGGGCACCTTGACGAGACGTGGCCGGGATGCCCACATGTCCAACAAGTGACTGGATCCGGTGGCTGCCCTCCCAGGCCTCTACCCCGTCCTCGTCCTAGTGCCATCACCGGTACTGGTCGATAGTCCATGAGGATTGCATTGCCCTCGTCGTCGTGCGAGATGTACGGGTACATGTAGGTTTCTTCGTCACTGGGCTCCTCTACGTAATGCACAGGGGCATCACTTGTCGGGTGGGTCACATAGGGACTAGGCGGCCTAGGGATGCCGGTAGGGTTGATGTCCATCCTAGGGACCGCTGGCTTCGCATCGTTAGGTGCTGGTAGGGTGAGAGGAGCTCCCCTTCCGTAGAATGGCTGTGGCCTGTTAGCCGGATAGAGCTGGCCGTAGGGCTGCGTGTACGGCAGTCGTCGTGGTAATCTACAGTGTGCGGCATCATGGCCGAACCTTCCATAGTTGGTGCAGGGTCTCGACCTAGGGTCCTGACATTCTGCCGGCAGGTGGTTTCCTCCGTAGTACACGCACTGGGTATGCTGACGCGCAGGTCGACGTAACATGTCCTGTATTTTGGCCAGTTTTGTCTTCACCTCGGCCAAGCCATGGTCTGCCTCGACGGACTTCCCTTTATCGTGGGATGACGTGTTGGGCCGTTCGTTAGAGGTTGGAGTTCGTTCTAAACTCCGTGGGTTGAGTTCTTCCGGGTTCGAGCTCCTGGAGCTCCGCTCGCTCAGCTGGTCATCGACCCTAATGGCCTCCTCGAACACTCTAGCCACCACGTCCCTTTGCAAGCTCGAGTTGCCCGCTAGTGCTTTGTACAAATCTTCATCCCGAATCCCGCTGATGAACACGGTTGACACCGGCCTGTCAGTCGGTCTTTCGCCCAAGGGGATTCTCTTGAGGAGGCTTCTAACGTGGGTGACGTAGTTGCGGATGCCCTCCTTCTCCTTTTGCTTGACGTTCATCAGACGCACTAGCAGGTTGTCAGAGTATCCGGGTTCAGCAAATCTCTTAACGAAGAGATCCTTGAGGTTATTGAAATTGGCCCGTTCTACATTATCTAGACTTGTATACCACGTCCTACCCTTATCGCTTAAGCAAAGTCCGAACGCTTGCGAACGCTGGGTTTGGTCATTGAGGCCATTTGCTTCGCAGATCTGCTCGAACTGCTTGACGAAGCTATACGGGTCGTCCGATGGTTGGTACTTGTCGAGTTGCTTAGTAACAATAGGTATTTTGGCCTGGCTCTTTGAGCCCTAGGTTGCTCCTAGCCCTGCAAGTAGCGAGGTTGCTAGCGCAGCGGCATTTTGCTCCGTCGCGGTGTTATCGAATAGCCGTTTCATGAGGAGCTCGCCTAGTGTCAAGTCTCCCTCGAGTGCTCTCTCCTGGTCTGTTCGGGCTCGGCCAGCCAGGTTCAGTACTCGCTGCACCTCATGCAGCTCCATGCTTTGCCTTAGGCTCCTGGCTTGTTGGTCCCTATTATAGTCTGCTATGCCCTGCAGTGCCTTGCGGGCTAGCCTCCTCTCCTCCTCTAGGTCTGCAATAATTGCCTCTGTTGTCCTGCCATGGTGTTCGTATCGGGCGTGTGCATCGTAACTGCTCACCATTTGTTGTATGGCTTCCGGAAACGTGCTAACATCTAGCTCCCCCACAAACCGATGATCTGGAACTCCCTCTGTCATGGTGAAATCCTTACGCTTGGTTGTCCGTCAAATCCTTGTTGTTGTTACTCCTTGCTTGATCCTACCCTGCGCTCTGTGCGTTTGTCCCGATTGGGTCTTCTCCTAGGGGTAGGTTTTTTTTTCTTTTTTTTTTCTTTTTCGGCAATTTATCTGAGTGAGTTCTTTTTAATTTTTGAATGCAGCGTTCAACTTAGGGCCACTTATAATTGTGTTATCCTTGTGCACTCGTGCTCAACCAGGCTTTCGACTTTCCTAAGTGTCCTTCAAGTGCGGAAATTCGATCAAAGTGCTGTGAGTGCTCCCCTGAGTCTTACTCACTCTTGTTCGTTTTGGGCCCAACATGCTTTACTACTCTATTCCTAGCCGCCTCATGGGTCGCAGGGCCTCCTGCTGCTTCCTGTTGCGCACGTGGGGGGTTGACACCGGGGGAGTGCCCCAGTGTGCTCCTAAATGGGTCAGGTTTAGTTCTGGGTTGACTCTGGGAATCGGACGTCCGATTTACCAGTGGTCCGATTGCGGGGATCGGACCAGGTATGTCAGGGCGAAATGGGGGTCTTAGGGTCCGCGTGCCCAATTCTCAAGAATCGGACGGGTGGGTGTGCGAGGAATCGGTCCGATTCTAGGAAGTCCGATTCTAGGGGTCCGATTCTAGGAGTCCGATTCTAGGGGTCTGATTCTAGGAGTCCGATTCTAGGGGTCCGATTCTAGGGGTCCGATTGATGACGTATATTACTCCGTCCGATCGGGCCGGTGGGTCCGAGTCGAGGCGTCCGAGTGGTTGGATCGGATGAGTTGGTCCGAGCGTCCGATTTTACAAAAGGGTCTGGTCGGTCCGCGTGCCACGTGGCACGTCCGATCGGACCAGGTAGTCCGAGCTAGTGATTGAGTGGGAGGTCCGATCGGACGATTGTCCGAGTGTCTGATTCTAGGAATCGGACATTGGGCCGACGGTCCGATTCCGCCGGTCTGATGGGTCGCGCATGCCGACTCGCTCGATTTCCACTAGGTGTATTATCCTATTGGTCATGCGAATACCCCTCGACAGAGTTGGAGTGGGGTAGACAAGATCGATTACCTGAAGTCGCCGGATGCAATGTCCTCCTAGCTCCAGACGATCGGACAGCCGCCTAGCTCGCTCACTCTCTCCCTCTCTGTCTCTTTTGCTCTCTGTTGGTTGAAAATGGGGTCCTCCTGCTCCCCCCTCAGAGTTTTATATTCTGCTAGTCCTGCCCTACACCCTCCAGGTTCTGTCCCTGGTGTTCCTTATGCCGTTACCTTGCATCTACTCCATTTTTTCCCTTTGTTCCTGTGATCTCTCCCTTGTTTCACAGTAGCAGCCCTCTGCCTCTCCGTGTATGATTTCCTACTGCTAATCTATCCTAAACACATCCTGAATCGAAAGCAAAAAACTGAACCAATTCCTCCATGTTGTCCAGTCATTATTAACCAGATTGTTCAAAAACACTTACCTGTTCTGAAGATCAAAACACCAGACTTCCTACCTATCTCAAGCTCCGTTTCAGGGTGAATGCCCTACTTCGGTGCTCGATATGGGGCGCACGAGTGCTCGAGCTTGAATCCGTGGTCCCGGCAACGGAACCAAAATGTGGGAGCTTTCGCTCAACCGCCAAGACCCACGGACCGCTTATTGATCAAGCGTTCCAAGCAAGCCCTCATGGCTACTACCCTTTTGTCTTTACAAATAGCACGGGTGAGAGCCCGGCACTCTTTTACAAGATTTTAGAGTGCGTTTTTTGTGCGCCTTTCCCTTTTTATGGTTGCCTTGGTCTTTAACAGTTGTTCTTGCGCTTTTTGGGCTTTTCTCCTTCTTTTCCTCCCATCGGCTACCTTCTTATCGCCTTTGCCCTGCGTCTTCTCTGCCTTCTTTCGCTCTTGTCGTGTTTGAGGTTAACATCCCAATTGGTAGATAATGTCATAAACACCACTCGTCAGACAACCATCGATGACAAGAGGGAGGACATGATGCATACGTCCATTTTACAATATAATCATACGACTTATCAGGACAACAATGAGTTGGGGACCAAAAAAAGTAAGAGTTACCTTGATGAAATTATGCCAGTCGTGTTTTCAAGTTGGAAAGACTCGGGCCATCCACAATAAATATGTTTTACAATGATGCACCATATCTAGTGGGTATTTGAATAGATTGTTTTTTGCCGATTGATCGTTGAAATCTTCATGGGGGTTAACAACCATGGTGCATGTGCATACTCTTTTCTTAATGTCTCTTCATCGACTTGAGTGCTCCTTTAAGTCATTTCTGGCTTGCTTCATGTCCTTCAAACCAATGAGATGTTGCCTTAAAGAGTGTCCTACGTTCTTAAATATATGCATAGGATCAATTAGATGACAAAGCACGAGCATGAAAGATTAAATTGAAATGAAAATACTCCCACATGTGCTACTTAAATCACAATTGAATACTTGAACAAAATCCATAGCTAGGAAAGTCGTGTATAGTCCATGCTAGAATTCCACAAACTTGAAACCTTCTTTTGTCGTCTTGTTTTGACATGTCAAGCACGTCTATGGCTCTCCATAACTCTAGGAGATCATCAATAAGAGGAGCCAAGTAAACGTGAATGTCTTTGACTTGATGTTTTCTTGGGATTACGAGGGACAAAATTAGGTGTTGTTTCTTAAAACAAATAAATTGTGGCAAGTTGTAGTTCACAAGAACTATTGGCCAAGTGGACCATTTACTTGAATGCATGGAGAAAGGATTAACACCATCCAATCCAACACCCATCTTAATGTGTCATGGCTCTTGTTCAAATTCTAGCCACTTTGAATTGATATGCTTGAAGGCAAGACAGTCCGAGGGAATTCGCATAATCCCATATGTACTTACGTTCTTTGCTCCCTAATCCATAAGTCTTGCTAACTCTAGGGTTTGACATATATGTTGCATACGGGGAGCCAATGGAAAATGTCGAAGCACCTTGCGAGGGATCTTTCCACTTGCATCTTTGTAACTTGATGTTTCACATTTTGGGCATCTCTCTTCGTTCTCGTATTAAATACAATCGTTGGGACATGCATGAATCGTGTTTGTAGTCCAATCCAAGCTTGGTGATCATCTTCTTCGCCTTATCTCTTGATGTAGGAAGGACATTGTTTGTAGGTAAAAACTTTTGTGATAGGAGCATGTAGCATTTCAAGCACACATAACTCTTAGATTTTGTTAAATAACACACTCAACATTGACATGGGAGAAGTATCTTACTTTAATAGTGCTAAAACGGATGCGTTACTCCTAGCATAATGACTTTGGAGGTTCAAGATAAGTAAAGTTGCACTTAATTGTGACAATTTTGAGCCTTCGTAGATTTGTTGAAGTGCTTCAGCTCTAAGAAAGCTTTCATCCTCGCTTGCTTCACCTTCTTCACACCAATAAACTCGTCCATGTCATCGTCATTGTTGAAGTCTTTGTGCGCTTTTCCAAAATCTATGTCATAAATTTTCTTCAAACTATCAAAACTCTTTGGATCATTCTTGCGAAGGAGTCGCATGTACTCATTTGGCATTCGAGAGGTGCCATGAGAGGGTAGACACACATCATTCTCTATATCATAAGCTGGTGGAACCTGTCACATCATTCTCTATATTCATCATTAAGCAAGTAGACAATCTGATTAAACAAAGATCTCATTATTATCAAATATACATGTAAAGATTGAGGAAGCTAGAAAAAACAAAGAATACAATTTATGCTTTCATATATAGAAAGTTGAACAAGTATACATAGAAAGGGATGATCCAAGGAAAAGGACCATCCTAAGAGAAGTAAATCATCTAAAATTCAATCCAAAGGTGGAGATGATCTTGCAAGTCTTTGTGAAATCCATAGTTTTCCAATAGTTCATCATTAGCACGCAATGATCTAATGGCATTGACAATAATGTTTCTTGAAACATCTCTACTCATGTATCTTAGTTCATGACCATTTTTACATTCCACAAATGTGCAATTGGTTCTTGCGCTTCTTCCTCAACTGCTATTAACTAGACCTACTATATTTGCTTATGTGTATGGTCTTCCATCTACATAAAGTCTCTGTCCTTGAGCATGAGCGATGCCTCTATCTAAAAGAGAGGCTGCATTGAGGCACATACTATAAGTGCTCATGCTCAAAGTATATCGACTACAGAATCAATCATTGTATGCCATAAAGTGTCAAGCCAAGTAGCCACTTTGGAAGAATAGCACTAGAACATTTCATCGATCCTCAACTCCAAATGTTTGATGTACAAGGCAGCTTGTAAGACCACATCCCCTACATACCAAGCTAGATCTTCATCATTTGGAATCTACAGATCACCTCTTAAATACATATAAGACATTAGCATTGTATCCAAAGTCACAGAGTCTTCAAAGACCATGAGGACTACTTCTGTCAGCAAATAAGAAGACCAGGCTCCAGTCCAACATCCTATGGAAGAGGTAGATCCATCGTTGAGAGTTTAATATAGAAGGCTAACTTTTGCAACTGATAGTGGAAAAAAAAGGAATGATATGGAGGAACATACTCTTGAAATTGCTCAAATGAATACCATAAGAAGTCCATCCTGGATTGAAGCCTTTCCGCTTTGGCTTGGAACAAAGGACATAAGGTGGCTTGTCTTTTTGGAGAACTGCCAAGTCCATAGGGGACAAAGTAGAAACTTGATGTACAATAGGACTGTGTGAAGAAGAACGTGACTAGACCAGTTGATCGTTAAGTTGTTGAATTTGGATTCTGCTATGTTCTAGGGTGGTATTTGCTATCTTAATCTCCTTTGTTTGGGTAGCTAGCAAAGCTTGAAGCTCTTGAGATTCCTTCAACAATCTATCTCTTTCCTCAATCACATTAACCACTTGGGTTTTAGTGTCAGCCAATTGATTGTGCAAACTAGAAATTTCCATTTCTAAGCATCAATGATCTTAGTCTACTACTCCATTTGGGTACAAAGATTAAAAAAAGGCATTCATGAGTAGAAGCTAGCTTTGCATTTACTTTTATCACCTCTTCTTTGGTTTGTTGGACTTCGTCATAGCAAGAGGAATATAGCTGTTGGATACAAGCAGTCACACTGAGAGCTCAATAGAACGTTGAATGCCTTGACATAGGAAGGGAATTGCATCTCCAGCTACCAAGCATTGTATTGAAGGGATGGAAATCTCCAGATTACTATCACGATGTGCTCTGAAAAGATTCGGCCTTGTGAGGAAAGCTGGTAGGTGACTACTAGATTGAATAGGAACGGAGACTGGAGGAGGAGCTGGCACTAATTTAGCCACTTGTTTTAAGTGTTTCCTCTGAAGTACCACAGGAGGGATAGGATCAAGATCCTCAATGGCAACATCAGAGTGGCCAACAGGGGGAGGAGCTTCTGGTGGATCAATTGTCAAGGTAGGAACTTCTTTCGAAGGGGCGGCATATGTCAAAAAGACAGAAAGGTAGGAACCAAATGTAACATTAGTTACATTACCCCTTCTCCTTTGAAAGGTAATTAGAGGGTGTCTTGGCAGGCATAAACCTGTCCTAGAGAAATTGACATAGCTACTTTCACAGAAGATTGGAGATAATGGAGAAACTGATGCCAGAAGTAGTAAGAACCTTCTTGGAATCCAACACATCTTATGTTTGCTTCTACAAAAATTTAAGGATATCCTCATTCGAGAATAGTTTTCTAGTAGTAGGGAAAGAGTTTCTTCGATAGGGTAAAGACAAAGCCTTGCCCAAACTTTTAGGCATTAATTGGATAACTGTTCCTCTGATAGGACTAGACCTCTTAATATAAGAGGCTAAAAACTAATCACAAGTATAAATATTCTCCGAGATGAGTGGCAATGATAGTACGACGAACTTGGCTAAGCCTACTTTGCCAATAAGTTGGAACTCCAGTAATAAAGAATAGTCATGAGACACCAATGGGATGTACTGGACTGGAGGAGGAGCTTGAGGTGCCATTACACACACACCACACATACAGACATTCACAATGAATGCCTACAAAACAATAGGATAAGCATAAATAAGAGATCTACTTGAATAGACACACAAAGACGTAAGTAACCGAGTGACCACCCCAAACATCTCACATCCTTTTAAAAAAATCGGCATGATCTCTACACATATGCGATTGAAAGTTTCATGTAATGCAATACAAACAAACACTCTGAATCTCCATATCAAGTAGAAGAGAAAACTATAGAATGTACCCGTAATCGTGTCATAGCAATCAAACCATAATACAACAAGAGGTGGAACGTAAACCAAAAGGATTTACCCCATCCATGGCAAGACCGAATCATAGATTCCTCGCCTCCTTTGCAAAGTCAAGGAAAGTCTCGTCAATGTGATTCAATGCTTCTCAGTCAGCTAGTGTACGTTGTACACCATCAGTGGATCGATTTTCCGCATTGCGTATAGTCAACTTTGCAAAACTCTTGGTCCGATAAATGTGATGAACACGCGGTATCAGCGGAAAGTGCCTCAAAACCTTCTGCGGAAAAGTCTGTCCTTGCAAGTCATTTCGATACTTGTCTGCACTGCAATTGGGACATGTGGCCAACAATTCAAACTCTCCCCGGAAAAGAACACAATCATTGGGGCAAGCATGAATGCAATTATAGTCCATGCCTAGCTTTTGCAGCACTTGTCTTGCATCATAACGAGACTCAGGCATCGTGTTTTGGGTAGGCAAAATGTAAGATTTCAACATTCTACAAATTGCAATGAAGCACGCTATTAGAGTACTACATAGCACATTTTAATGGCTTTCAATAAAGAATCATACACATCTCAAATTGGATAATAGAAACAACTCAAAAGACTACATGGGCCCATCCCACGAAGCGCATTTATTGAAAAGGAAAAAAAGTGCAGTGAAGGAAATTATTTTAATGAATAGTTCATTTTAAGAAATTATTTAAAAATAGATGCAATTTTATTAGGTATTAAACCTTAAAAAGAAAACGACGATTCCTTCTTAAAATGTCAAATACAAATTATTAGGGTGAAGCGGCACGTTAAACGAAACTCAGACTCCATTTTCTAAACTGAGGTCTCTAAATGTAGATTTATTCATTAGAAATTAATGGTGTGTGTAGTGCTTTTTTTTTCCAACACATGATTTTTGTGATGGTTGGCTCATTTTTAATTAAAATTACACGTATTTGTAGCGCACGAAGTGCGTGCTAAGTGAACGACGGGTTTATTTTAATTTATTAGAAAAATGTGTGTTTGGCACAAGCGTGTGTGGAAAAGTGGGTAATTAAAGTTTATTTTAATAATTAATTGTGGTTGTGGGATAACCAAAATAAATAAAGCAGGAAATGTAAAAAGAAATACTTGGCAGGGTGTGTATGTAAGAAACTCAGTGCGCACGTATTAGTCCCAAGATGCAATGAGTCCAAAAAGATAAAAGCCACTAATAGAAGAAAAATGTGACACATCATTTAAAAAAAAAGTAGTAGGGGTGGGGGGGTAAGGGGGGAATGGGGGCTTAAGGAAGGGGTGGGGGGTTAAGGGGGGAATAGGGGCTTAGGAAGGGGGGGGGTTAAGGGAGGGGTGGGGTTGGGGGGTGGCAGAGGGAGAGGAGGTGCAGGTGGAGGGAGAGATAGACATGCCTAGGGGCGGCCAGCGGCATGAGTAGGAGCCGGGCGGCGAGAGCAGGAGCCGGGCAGTGAGAGCAGGAGCTAGGTGGGGGTGGCCACACAACGGCGGTGCGAGTAGGAGTGGAGGTGGGTACGGAGGCATGAAGGAGGAGGAGGAGGAGGAGGAGGAGGAGGAGGAGGAGGAGGAGGAGGAGGAGGAGGAGGAGGAGGAGGAGGAGGAGGAGGAGGGGGGGGGGAGGAGAAGAAGAAGAAGAAGAAGAAGAAGAAGAAGAAGGAGGAGGAGAAGAGGAAAAAGAAGAAGATGGAGAAGGAGGAGGAGAGGAAGAAGTAGGAGGAGGAAGAAGAAGAAGAAGAAGAAGAAGAAGAAGAAGATGTTGATGATGATGATGATGAGGGAGAAGAAGAAGAAGAAGAAGATGTTGATGATGATGATGATGATGATGATGATGAGGGAGAAGAAGAAGAAGAAGAAGAAGAAGAAGAAGAAGAAGAAGAAGAAGAAGAAGAAGAGGAGGAGGAGGAGGAGGACGAGGAGGAGGAAGTAAAAGGAGGAGGAGAGAGAGAGGGGGGAGGTGAGAGAAAGAGGGAAGGAGAAAGGAAGGGGTGTCGGGGAGAGAGAAAGAGGGGAAGAGAGAGAAAGAGAGAGGGAGAGAAGAAAGAAGAGAGAGGAGAGAGAGGAGGGAAGGGGTGAGGGGTGGTTACGAGTGGGAGAGGGGGAAAGTTCTTTGTTTCTATTTATGCTTTTTAATTAAAAAAGTTAAATTTTAAAGAAAAATAAGAAACCCCTCCCGTCCTGCACGCGAATGTGGGCGCGGGGGTAAAAAAATTTACAGTGCCACAAGCGAAACGACAAGTGGGGTGGACACTCGAATGAAAGACGATAGCACAAATGCGTAGATATATGTCAAAAACCAAAAACACGGACATTCATGCGTGAAAGACAAAAAATGAGGCATGCAAAACACACAAAAATTAATACAAAAAAATCCATCCTCTAGAATGAAGTGCGGGAAAAAAAGGAAAAATGTCTAGTTAGATGAGCTGGATGGGACTATAATGTCAAAACATAGTTTCGATGCGAAAAATGGGTGTTTACATAGAAAAACGTCAGAAACACGTAGAAAAAATACTAAAAAATATGCAATAATTAATGATATACAAAATGTACACTAGAATGATAGGCAGTAAGAAGAAAAAATGTTAAAAGGAAGGGGTAGTGCAAGACTAGCACATCAAATTGCTGGTCCGAATAAAAAATGGAGCGTTCGCATGGAAAAAATAAGAAAACCACATCAACAATTGGGAGCAAAAATTAATTGGGGAAGATTGGTACCTCTAAAAAAAAATAATTAAAATGAAAAATGTCAGGACAAGTGTGGATAACAGGGCGAGGAGGTTAGAATGCACTTTCGAGGTCAGAAAGAGGCGTTCACATGGGAAAAACGAGAAAATAGAGTTCGAAAACATATAAATATTAATAACGAAAAATCCAAAGGTCGGAACATGGCGGAGTAAAAAGGAAGAATGGGCAGGAAGGGGGGTCGGATAAGGCTATCAGAAGAAAGTTTCGAGGAGAATAGGGTAGATTCGCATGGAAAAAACAACAAAAAGACGCATGAAAAAGACACGAAAACCCGAAAAAATTAATAACAAACACATGTCCTCTTTTCATCATCTTTAGCCAGTGTGTCCACTTGTTGGTGACTAAAATCGATCACTGTAAGGATACTTTGCAATACCAACAAGCCAACTACAAATCTCTTATCTATGAAATGTATAAGTAAATTAACTTGGTTAATTTGATAGGTCAAGTTTTCCTTCCATGGACAGTGTGGTTGGCTATCCACTTCAAGGTTATGGAAACTTGCAGAAGTCAATGGAGCATCCTAAAAATGACGATACTCTAATTACTATATCAAGTCACTTCATGTACATATCTTTGATTGATTGATGGATAATATGCCTTTCTCTATCTCTTTCATATACACCTTCATTGCATTATCTCTCTCTAGCTAAAAACCATTCGTGCTTTATCCACCTATTGATACTTGCATGCAATTGCAAGTGGGATGGTCTAGTAAGTCACCACATATGTGCCAATTGACTTGTCAATGTGTTATCTCTTATCCTCAAGCTTTGCTATATATGTCACCACATAGGTCAATTGATTTGCTAGTGTACCATCTCTTATCTCAAGATTTTCTATATATTTCACCAGTATTTTTGAGAGAATTGCGGGAAATTGTCGATGGCGAAGGATATTACACTCAGCTTATAGTCAGTCAAATTGAATGAAAGAATAGTCACTCACCCATTACGAACATCACTCGATTTGAATAATGAGGAAAATCCAATCTCACACAATTTAGAAATCACAATGGAGATGGTTCAGGGGAAGTATGCTAGTGTGCACAATTGATGGTGCATCAATGCGTTCAATCCTGTAAAGCATAAGTGCAAGCAAGAAGGCCACGGAACCTTGTTGTGCACTGTACAAAACAGGGTGATGTGTCCTGTGGTGATGGCAGAAACCCATCTTGTGTGTGTATAGGGAGACAAGAACATACCTGACTCCAAGTGTCATAACGTCCCTCAATCCTCACCTCTCAATAATTGATTGAGGAAACACCAGTCACGCTCAGCCCACCCTTTATCGTCTCATGCTTTGTTGATATATATAGAAGGGCAGCCCATTCCTGAAACCCCTTGACATTATCCTCACTTTCACTTGTGGAGAGGGTGTATGCCTTGTGCGCAATTGATTTTGCAATTGTGCATCCTGCCATGTGTCGACATACGGTGCAAGAAGAAAGGCCAGGGAGCCTTATAGTGCAATGCATAAGAACAATATTCTGCGTTGTGCATTGAGAGGCCCATCTCCGGTGCATGCAACTCTCCATTCACACATCTCACCTCTCTATTGAATATCAAGGGTAAGGGCTGGTCACTCACCTCACCCTCTGTCTCACACTCTGTTGATGAATACAGAGGGCAGTCCATACTCACATTCCCATCAGGTTAGGATGAAAGCTCATGATGCTCTAAGTTTGTCGATGAAGATCAGCTTCGTTTAGTTGATGGTATCAACGTGGATTGGTTGATGAAGAAGCCTACCGACAGAGGTAGCCAACAAGTTCGGTGCTAGAATTACATGTTGAAATCAACGTCCATGGTAGGAATCAGAAGCACTAGAGAGGTTACATGAGTTAGCTCACCAAGGGAGGTGACTTGAAAACTTCATCTACAAGAGTTCAACTAGAGATTCGACGATCTTGAACTACAGGGTGTTACCACCTTGTCCACAGTCAGCTTCTCGTCCAAGGGTGTGTGCCACCTTGTCTTGGAACGAGGCCTATTATGACAAGGAATTGCTTCCTTTTTTCCCATAAAAGTTTTGTTTTTCTTCTTCTTCTTCTTTTTTCTTTTACCCTACTCCCGAGTGTGTTTCCACCTTTTCTTGAAGAACAGGTCAGCATTATAGGGACTGAAGTCCTTTTCTCCCATGACTGATATATTTTTATTTTATTTTATTTTTTTTCTTCGTTTTCTTATTGTCTTTGAAGCATTGAATGGCAAGGACGCCACGTATCAGAACCATCCCTGCCACCTCTATTGCATCAATTAGAAAGGAAGCAAAGGGGGAGATGGAAGGTGGTTGCGAGGGGCTATCAAGATAAAACCATATCCTCAAGATCGGCAAGAGGGTTATCAGGAACATTTGGTAAAGCTGTCTTGACCATTGTGCAAAGAATGAGGAAGCTATTGATGGCGATTGTCAAGAACCCCAGGGCGGGTAATACTTCTTGAGGCGATAGCAATTAATAAGGAAGGGATCATTTGAAGCATCAATTGTCTGAACTTGGACTGAGCCATTTGAATTGATGGCAAGTACCTTATAAGGACCCATCCAACATTGTTGAAGCTTGCCTGGAAACTTGCCAAATCAGGAATCATAAGCGAGGACTAAGTCCCCTTCCTTAAACTCCTTCTTCTTGATGAAGCTGTCATGATAGACTTTTCTGCGAGCTTACGTGGCTTCCATGCACTATAGGACCATCTTGCAGATCTCATCAAGACACTCAAAGTGCAAGAGATGGTATTACAGGGACTCGACATCTCTCAAGCATTCATTGATGGCCACACGTAGAGAGGGTAGCTCAAGTTCAGCTCGAGTTCACAACAGGAAAGATGGCTTTTGTTCCATACACCAATTGGAAAGGAGTTTGTCCTGTAGCTACCTTATGGGAGGTTCTATATGCCCAAAGGGCCTCTATAAGTCAATCATCCCAATCATGATAATATGTGGCTATTGTTCTTGTTAGAATCGAGCAAAGGATGCGATTGGTAACTTTGACTTGGCCATTGTCTTTGGGTACTAGGGTGTGGATTTATGATGACGGATCTTATATAGTTATGTCAGCTCTTCCATAATCTTGTTAAGAAAGTGGGTACCTCAGTCACACTAGCAAGCTCTAGGGGACTGCCAAAATGGGTGATGATATTCTCGTACAGGAATAAGGCCATGCTATTACCATCGCTCCGCTTCAGAGCTTTAGCTTCACACCACTTTGTTACGTAGTCAGTGTAGACCAAGATGTATCTATTCTATTTTCTTCTGGTTGGCAGATCAATGGGCCCCATGAAATCAATTCCCCACTTTTCGAATGGCTTTAGGGGAAGAATGGGTTGCAAGGGCATGGCACTGGATGCATGCTTTCAATACTATGCCAATCTCTTCCCTTGAAACACATCTTTGCAAGACTTCATCCTTGCCTTTCTTATATAGAGCACTTACTAACAGGGTGTAGGGGGCTGGTTCCAATAGAAGCTTATTCTTCTCACAGCTTGAGATGCCAAGGGGATACTTTTGGGTTTCTAGGAGGTTTGCTATGTTTGTGTACCATGGGGTAACTATTTCAACTAGAAATAAGGAAGCATCATGAAGGTCTGGATCATCTTGCTCTTCTTCATCATCTCTTTGAGGGATTCGTGATAGATGATCAACCAAGACATGAGAGTGACCGAGTTTGGTAACCACTTCAAAGTTGAACTCTTGAAACAAAAGGAGCCATCTCATCATTCTTCCCTTCATATCAGCCTTGTTCATCAGGAAGGATAGGGCTTCATGGTCCATGTAGAATTTGAAATGCGTCGACAATAGATAATGTTAAAACTTCTCCAAAGCAAACACCATTGCTAGACAATCAAGCTTCGTCTCTGTGTAATTTCACTCTTTGTCGGTCACGTTTTAGCTTGCATAATAGATTTATTGATCTAACTTAGAGGGGCCCTTTTGGCATAAGACTGCACCTAGGCCTTCAACTGATGCATCAGTGTGCACATGGAACTCATGCATCCAATCAAGAGGTTGCAGGATAGGTTCTTCAATCAAACACTATTTCAAGGTATTGAACACTTCGTCACAATCATTGGTCCATGTAAACTTGGCATCTTTTCTCAGGAGTTTATGCAAAGGGGCTGCCTTCGTCACAAAGTGTGCAATGAATCTTATGTAATAATCCACATGGCCAAGAAATCCCCTTAATTTCTTTAGGTTAGTTGGGACTGTCAAGGCGGTAATTTTCTCAATCTTAGCAGGATCTGTTACTATCCCTTGTGCAAAGACACTGTGGAGTGGAAGAACTCTTGATGAGATGACAAAGACACAATTGTTGGAGTTGAGAGAAATCCCATATTCTTGAAATCTATCAAAACACTGATCTAGGTGTCCCCAATGCTCACGGACTAGGCTATAGACACAAAAGTCATCAAGATATACCTCAATGAAATCATGTGAATGGTTTTGGAAGGTAGCCATCATCACTCATTGAAAAGTAGCAAGATCATTACAGAGCCCAAACGACATCACTTTGTAAGCATAGGTTCCCCATTCTGTTGTGAAGGTTGTTTTGGATTGGTCCTCTTCTGCGATTTGGACTTGGTTGCATCTATTGAATTCATCCAAGAGGGAATAGAGCTCATGAACAAACATGAGATTGTTAGTGCACCATGCGTCCCATGTATCGTGGTGTTGAGCATCAATGAACAAATGCCAACTCTTTTCTTTCTTGTTTTCGTGAACCTCCACTGACCACGACTCCTGAAGTTTCTTCATGATCTTCCACTTGATGATGTGTGGAAACTTCTCAATGAATGCCAAATCTTCCATGGATGGTTATTCTCTCTGTTTCTACACTTCAGTTTTTTTCCAAACAATTAACCAGCAAGATGCACATCTCTGTTGCTTCAGTTGAAAGAGGAAATAGTCCACCACATATAGCCTACATCATGATGGCAATATTCTTCCACCATTGTGGAATAAACTTCTTGTGGAAAGTGGTTTTGGTAATGAGAATCTCTAACTCTTCAATGGAAGAAGAAACTTTGCAAACATCCATTGAATTCTTCTCTTCTCGGCAATGTCTTTTCCCTCATTTCCAGCCTCTTCTAATGCTTGTTGATGGCAAGTTTCCCCAGCTACGCACAAAAAAAATGGTGCCCCAAGAGAGACACCAAGAAAAAGGGGTTTCTACTACAAGAAAATCTATATTGTAACATCAGCAAGATTTTATTTCATTCTTTAGGGAACCACAACAAGGAAAAGAATACCACGAGCAAGAAATCTTCACGTAGCATCATAGAAATAATTCTTCCACGGCCTTAACTTCAACAAAATTCATCATTCTCTTCATATTCTTAATAGAGTTCATCAACCAACAAAGAGAACACAAAAGAAATACCACTGTGAATGGAAATATATCACATAGTATTCATCTTTATTGACTTCATAGTTTTCTCTCTAAATCTCTCATAGAAAGATACATTGTTTTGCATAGAGTTGGCTATATTTGACCCTCTCATTCTCTCTCAATCAATAGTACATCATCTCCTCACTACAATACTTAATAAACACTCATAATAATCCTTCTTTAGTCGTGGATTCCCCTTCCAAAAGGTGTGTCTGATATGAAAGGTCACTAGAGCCACTACAGTGACTCTTCATAGCTCATTATTATCACTTCACTCCAGTCTTCTCTTGAGTCTTCAACACCTACTTCTTCCACTTTCTTGAACTATTTTGAACTTATATTCACCTCTTTCCAAGGCTAGAATACTTCCCCAAAGTCACACATACATCCCACAAAACACTTACAGAGGCATACGGAACATAATAGAATAGGAATAGAGTAGGAACAAAGGCTCTACAGAAGGTTTAGAGAAACTATACGAGCCACATAACTCATATTAAAACCATTCCAAACTAAAAAAAACCATTCAATGATCTTTCAAACATTCTCAACTTACATTAATCATTAATCCATGCTTCATACAAAAGAAAATGAGAATACAACATAAGCTAAACAAATCATGGTATCAAAACCTCAACAGAACCTATTATAACATCAAAGAGCCTCATATCTCAACTAAAAATCATCATGCGATTCTAAAACATAATCAATCTCATCCAAAACACTCTCAAACACTTCCAAGACAACTAATCATCATTCCAAATCCTTCAAAAATCAACCATTCAAGCCTAAAAAACAACAAAAATCAACTAGAAAAACCAAGTCATTTTAGCATTCAACAGGCAAGGATGTGAATATTGTGTAGTTTGCTTTGTACATGCCATTCAAAGGAGAATGAAGCTCTAGAAATATAAAAATGGAGAATCATGAGTAGAGTATGAAAATGAATAGCGAAAATTCTATGTAAAGTATATGTTACATAGGGGGAGTCACATTGCTGGGAGTCGATAGAGATGAACAACTCAAACCCCTATAGCTAGTTACCCAAATAAAGGAGTAAAAAAAAAAGAAAAAACAAAGCTTGTAATATATTGAAAAGCTAAGAATTATACAAGGGACATGAAATTCTCTTTACATTCTCCTTATTCTTTCATTGGTATATACATTGGAGAGTGCAATCATTTTACACCTTGAGTACCCTTGTACATAAGCTACTCACAAGGAAAAATCCTTTTCAAGAACCACATATAACATGTACACCACATCCAATAGCTCCTTTAGATCCTCACACTCTCCATGCAATGAGATAATTTCAAAATGAGTGTCTAGTTATTTGAAGAGGACCAAGAGGTTACCTCCATGGTCACACAACCATATATGATCACAATCAGGAGTGTGGATACCATAGCCAAAATAAGATAGACAGTCTTGAACTTGAGTGATAGATACAAGAAAATATACAAAGGATGTAGTTTAGGTTGGCTAAGAGTAGGAGATGATATCATTTACACTTTTAGGGAGATAATTAGGAGGGGTTTCCATATGAGCAAGAGTGTGAATTATGATGAACCTTTCAAAAGGTAAACATAGCTCATACAAAAGCTCAAAGGAAACACATGTTACATAAAAAAATTTGACCCATACATTCAACAATACAATATATACAACATAGACTCTCTTTCAAGACCAAGGAGAGCCTAGGGATTAGCTTTTCAAAATTTTGTCATGATGCAATGAGCCTCCCCTTTGTGAAAGGATCTTTGGAGCACCAAGACCTTCCAATTTTTCAAACTGTCTATGATCGTGACTTTCACCATAAAAGAAAGTGAGAAACTAAAACGTCAAAAAAATCAAGTTTCACTACAACTAAAGATTGCAATGTTACTAGTTTCAAGTGTTCTTTACTTTGGGTTCGATGCAATTTCAAGATGGAAGAGATTCTTAATCATTTCTTGCTTGCTTACTTTTGTGTTCTTTTTCCTTCACCTTAGCCTTTGATTGAGATCCTTACAACCATATGACACCCTCATACCATATAAATAGACAAAAGGAAAGAGAGGTGAAGCAAATAAGAGAATAAAAAAAAAAATGGAGGGTTGAGCACATAGAGAACTAGGGTTGAAATCTTATTCTTCCTCTTTCCTCCACACAAAAGGATTTAGTTTACAAAATGATAAAATACTAATATGAAAGTACTAGACCATATATACATGTAGTTTCTAAGTGTGAACTTGCTAAGGATAGATAGGGTGGCAAAATGAATGTGCCATAACCAAGAGTGGACTACATAGGTGTAGTCCAATTGTATAATTATTTGTATATGCTCCATGTGGGCCATCTAAAACACCAATCAGAGTAAAGTCTTGTCACATCATGAAGATATGTAGTGGATGGGAGCTCATGTGAAGCTCGACATCTCATATCTATAAGTGCTCAAGCACATGGACAATTGGATATCTAACAACTTTCATTGACCACTCATTCAAAACTTCATGAGGTCTTACCTTTATTCCATTGTCCATTGTTATATTGAAACAACTTGTTTTCAAAGGGGTATTGCCCCATGCTTGCAAGACGACATGACTAAGGATACTCAAAACATCTACAATATTTATGATCCCATGTTAGGTTGTGTCTCCTTAGGTTATTATTAGCAAAACTCTATGCATATTCATTCCTTCTCACAATGAATAATGATCAAACCTTAAGAACTAGGCTAGTTGTCAAAATAGGTATGTTTGCTTGGGATCAAGCTCTTGTTATTTTGCATAAGCCACACTAGATTTGTAGATCTATCTATCCAACCTTTGAAAGATTATCACTAGGTTCTTCTTGATGGATATCACTAGGTTTTTCTTCATGGATAGAATGAGAGGCAATGAGATTTGAGTGGAGGCTAGGACAACTATGAGTCCTCCATCTACCTTAAATTTTTTTTCTTGTAGACCTCCAAATGCCATAACATTGGCCTTGGAAGAACACAATTGGTTTTGCATCAAATCCTTGGACCTATGAGTTATATTTTAGGATCCTAATTGACTTAAGCTAAGTTGGGATGGTGTGGTTCTATGCCCAAATTTTTTTGAGCATCTTGATCTAGTTATTGTCTACATTCTTAAGATGTTCTTGTGTCTCTTCTACCTAGCCCCTTGACCCTTTCCACGGTCTCTAATATTCTCCTATCTTAGTGCTCACTTTTGTTTCAATTTTGGGTACTCATGTTTCTCCTTGAGCCTCTATCATATGCCTTTTCATTGTGAGCGTGGTAGTATTGTCACTCTTAAGGCTAAGTTTTTCATCAACTCTCTTTTTCCTCTTCTTCTTATACTCCTTTCTGATTGAGGAATCCTCAATCTTTCTTTGTCCTAGTATTGAGAATTCTAATTCCTTTCTTGATCTTACATAAAATGAGATTAGAGTTTTCCCTCTAAGTATTCTTCTCCAAATAGACTTAAAGGTATAGATGGAATGATGGCCTTGCTAGTAGCAACCTTTTATTTCAAGAAATCAACATATTACTATGTGATGCCACATTCATGTAAGTTCTATTTCATCTTCTCTCCATTATTTTCATCTTTTTTTGAATATTGAGATGAGATGTGCTTGTAGTGACAACAAATCCACAGGTTGTATACAACCTATCTGAGAGTGATATTATTTAGCAAGCTCTTCATTTGGAGCTTTTTAGGTGCTTCTTGAAGCGTTTTGGTCATCACTTGGATTTTTTGGTTATTTTATGGAGCTTTTTATTTGATTATGTTATTGCTTTGAGTTTAATTATTTTGCAATTGCAAACTAATTAGATCAATTATGCTAGGATGTTGAATTGCAAAATAATCACAAACTCTTGAATGCTTTGATCTCCAACAAAAAATAGGTATGCAACTACTTCTAAAGCATGAAAATTTAGCATAATTTTATAAGTTTATGTAGTAATCCCAATTTAAGTGAGATCCAAAATCCATAGAGTCATACATAATTCCCAAGCATCATCAAGCCCCATGGAATGCACTACCAATACAATGC
This sequence comes from Lygodium microphyllum, assembly GCF_053477565.2. Lineage (NCBI taxonomy): Eukaryota > Viridiplantae > Streptophyta > Polypodiopsida > Schizaeales > Lygodiaceae > Lygodium > Lygodium microphyllum. The sequence goes on along the minus strand of NC_141158.1, from coordinate 95,965,846 downwards.
ATCATATTAAAAATAATGCAACTACAAATCATGTGAAATCATCATCGTCACTAGGGTGAACAAATGGCGGGTCTGCATGCCACATCAACCAAGCACTGGTTGTAGAGGCTAAAATCACCCTCAAGGCACATGCAAAAATGATGCATCTCTATGCATGCTCTACCAAGGCTTGCCACAACCTGAAAAAATATCAAGCACATAGTCGAGATCCTTTGTGAACGTAGCAAGGAGCCACCCATAAGAGAAACCATTTAGTGACATCCATAACAAAAGCATGACGTATCTCAATGCAAAGTATAAACCAGTCCAATAGTTTATAACACACCTATAAAAATCTAGTGATCTTTTTGCACCCCCTCAAACCTCTACACCATCCACATAAGTGTGCTCAAATGATGTGCCCTAGAGGTGTCTCGAAGAGGAACCTATGAGAGGCAGGAATCCTATATGGGCTAACCCTCTTGCCAGCCTCTCTATCATATGAAGGGACACACATCCTCGATAAAACGAGCCAATAGTAAGGTCCATGACCTAGCAATACACACTCATCTTGTTAGCTACTTAATATTTTATTTTAAAAAGTTAGAGGTTTGTCTTCAACACACTTACCTCCTCTCGAGTATCAAGGTGTCTATATCCACTCTCACACACGCGAGTCCATGTGCAATGGAGCTTCAATCCAATGGCATGAGCTCCTCTAAGCACTTTTCCAAAGTGTTGTGCAAGTCCCAAAGTCACCAAGAACCCCTCATCTGCCAAGAATCTATAGGCTAGGTCCATGACACCTTTGGCAAGTGCACTCGAAAATATATTCCATTCGGGAATCCCTTTCAAATGTAAAGATGTATAAGACCATGTAGTATCACATTAGTTTATAAACTAAACTAATGCAAGCACATATACCTTCTACCTCAAGGCCAACAACAAGCAAAGATGTAGGAAAATCCGCAAACAACAACTTAGCAACCTCATATGATGGGACACCATCACGCTGGTAAGAGTTGATGGTATTTCCCTCCATGAAGCACTGAATGCTAAAATTAAAAACATAATAACAAAGCATAAGCAACTGTTACAATAGCTATGTATATAGAGGATGGTGAAAAATATACCCAATCTAGTGCAAAATCGTCGATCGATGTCACATCTGCCAATAGAGTATAGTTTGGTATTGAAATCCTATCATCAAAATAAAGTTTACTTACAAATGTTGATGTTGGCTAAATGTTAAGCATAGAATGCAAAGCTAGAAATCTACATCCATGTCTTGTGTATAGCGGGATGTTTACAAGTCTCTTGTATAGGCTCTGATGATTGAGCCATGAATGACATAGCTCGAGAAGATGTAGTATGTTGCAAAGATCCCTCAAAGTGATCCTTACTTTTTTCCTTTTCTTTCCAAATGCTATGCATGTCAAAACCTTTTTTGCCTAAAATTGTAAAGAAAAATAGGAAAGAAAGAAAATTATTTACTCTTTAATGTTCAAAATTATATTATATTAAAAAATAGAAAAAAATTACTTTTAACATGACTCCAATAATCCAAAAAATGATACTTGATTCACCTTCTATTTCTTCATCTAATGAAACAATTTTCTCTTTGTGTTTAGACCTTCGCTTTGCTATACCAACCTCATTTGACTTACTTATATTACCTAGGTAATGTAAAGCAACAAAATAATACTTTAATAAATTGACTTATCAAATGAGAACCCTAAACTCTATCATTCATGCAAATTGGCTTACCCTTGCCATGCTCCAATGCATCATCTATCGTGGGGATATCCTTTCGTTTTCTTATGGACTTTTTCTTCAATGTAGTATCAACAATTGCATCAGTAATGGTACCTAAGTAGTGTGAAGTCAACAAAATACAATATTATATTCATGCAAATTAGAAACAAGACTACTTGGATCAAACTAAAACTTTGCATTCCATCCAATATACCCCTTGCCATGCTACCACCACAAGTCGCCATTATCCCCACAACATGAGGGACCATGTCTATTGTATTGGACATTTCTAATTTGCAAAAACAACAAAGTTAAGAAAACAAGCAAGTCTAAAAAGTTATGATAACTTTCATGTTAAACAAAAACATTTTTGGAAAGTACCATTTTCTTCATCCTCTTCTTTGTGCATAGAAGCTACTCTATTTTGTTCCAGGAACCTTGCATATAAGGCAAGTATTACTAAAACAAATAACTAAGAACAAGAGTTACCACATATTTACTATGTTTGGCTCTCAAAGCACTTACTCTCTCTTAATTCAATCTCTTGCTGTGGGATGTCATCCAATGGATAGTCTATCCACCATGCACAAACACACATTTTCCATTTTGACAAACCCCTCTCAAGCAGTGCTTTTGAGAACATACAATTTTCATATCCCAAGTCCATCCACTCCTCCACTAGAGGAGGTAGGCTTTCTAGCACCCCACTTTCCTGTAGACTACACAACCATCTTTTACAAAAACAATAGAACAAACAAAAAAATTACTCTTAAGTTAGAATACATTTGAACATATGCTATTTAGAAAATATAATTTCTTTATACTAGAAATATCTGTACACCACCCTCTTGCTTGATTATGTGAGCTCTGGAACCTTCTCAGCGTCTCCAACATTCTTCATCTCACTAAAAATAATTGCAAATGCCTTTAAAATATGTAAACATCTTTTACCTTTTAAAAAAACATCAAAGCCTTGTGGAATCTCAGTGCCATCAATGTCAAGAATCGCGTGGTGGGGGGACTTGCTCAAGATGCTGCGCTGAACACACACAGAATGGACAAGGAGAAGCTCATTTAAGAGACAAGAAGAGAGCTGGAGGCCAAAACGTTTTCTTGCTAGTTTCTTCTTCTTCTTCCACACTCTTTACAATACATAAAGTATAGATAAGATACAACATAAAGGAAAGTGGACTACTAAGTCAAACAATGCATAACCGACTACACTAGTCGACTGGCGCTATAATAATGCCAGCTGTAAATAGGTGTAACAGCCTGAATATAATAAGTAATGAGTCAGTGGCCATGTGAGAGTCATAATGACCACCGACGTGCTAAATGTAGACGTGTGGACCCATCTAACCAGGCGGTCCATCATCAATGTCTGCATGTGTTGAGCTTGTCATCTCAATACTCCCCCTCAAGCTCAACTGCATCTCTACAACTCCAAGTAAGCTTTGAAACTTTTGAAGCTTCTCTGTACCCAATGCCTTTGTGAAGATGTCAGCTATCTGATCCTGTGTGCTGATATACACCAAGTCAATCTCACCTGCTAGTACCTTCTCTCTCACAAAGTGGTAGTGTACCTCAATATGTTTTGTCCTGGCATGGAACATAGGGTTCCTAGCCAATTGTATACTGCTCATGTTGTCACAATAAATGACAACTAGACCTTTCACCTACACATCCAAATCAGACAATAACTTTTGTAGCCATACTACCTCACATGCTGCAACAACAGCACCTCTATACTCAGCCTCTGTACTCGACAAAGCGACTGTAGATTGCTTTTTGTTGCTCCAAGTAACTGCTGCACTACCAAGAGAGAACATGTATCTGCTGGTAGATCTTCTATCAGACATACTACCAGCCCAATCTGCATCTGTGTATCCAAACACCTGTACATCTGTACCTGCCTCATAGAGAAGTCCATAATGTGATGTGGACTTAACATATCTCAATATGCGTCTGACTGCATCCAAATGTGGCTTTCTAGGTACTTGCATAAACTGACTCACAAGACCAACATCGTAGCTCAAGTCTGGCCTTGTAATGGTCATGTAGATTAAACTCCCCACTATTCTCCTGAACATAGTAGGGTCTTCTATCTCATCCCCAACATCAGTACTCAACTTTACATTCTGCTCCAATGGGACTGAAAGTGGTTTGTATGTTGTCATACCATACTTGGACAACATATCCAAGCCATATTTGTCTTTGGGATAGCCATATACCATCATCACATCTAATCACCTCAATGCCAAGGAAGTATCTTAGCTCACCTAAATCCTTCATCTCAAACTTCTTCTTCAAAGAGTCCTTGACTTCAGCAATCCCACTATCACTATCACCTGTAATAATCAAGTCATCCACATAGATGACTATGATGACCAAACATGCATCTCCATTTCTCACATAAAATGATTGATCAGCATCAGAAACATAAAAGCCAATATTGACAAGATACTCTCTGATCTTGTCAGACCATGGTCTAGGTGCTTGCTTGAGCCCATAGAGCGCCTTCTTCAACCTGCACACATACGTGGGATGCTCTAAATCTTCATAACATGCTAGCTAATCCATATACACTTCTTCCTGCAAATCACCATGCAAGAAGGCATTCTTCACATCCATTTGCTGAAATTTCCAACCTTTGGCTGCTGCTGCCAAAGAAATCACACATCTGACAGTTGCCATCCTAGCAATTGGATTGAAGGTTTCTTCATAATCTATGCCATATGTTTGGGCATAGCCTTTTGCAACCAGCCTAGCTTTGTACCTACTAATAGAACCATCTGCATTGTGCTTAATCTTATAAACCTACTTACATCCAATAGCTTTCTTGCCCTTCGGCAATGATACTAGATCCCAAGTCTTATTGGTCTCTAATGCAGCCATCTCCTCATCCATTGCTGCATCCCAATGAGCATGACCAACAGCCTCCTCAAAACATGTGGGCTCAACATCCTCAACTAGTTTCACCAGATAAGCATAATGGTGAGCTACATAACCTTCAAAACCAAATCTTTTAACAGGGTATCTGACCCTGCTAGATCTGCATACCACCGGATCACTCAATGGAGCCTTTACATTATTATGAGCTCTCTATACATCTGGTGTCCTAACAGAAGGAATACCAAGCTCATTATCCAAGCTCTCTAAGCCACTGGAGTCTCCATCAAGAACTGCATCAATGCCATCTGACACTTATTCTTTCCTTTGTCTTTACCTGTAGTGCTACTAGATGCACCTGAAGATGTAGAGGTACTCCTTAGTCTCCCAGATCAAGGACTACCAGATGACATCTCTAGTCCACTAAGAGTTCGTGATTCTTTCTTTTCAGCCTACACATGAGTGTCATGATCATTATCATCATCCAATGCATCACCACTAGATGCATACCAACTACTCATTTCATCAAAGATAACATCCCTGCTCACTCTGAACTTACATGTGATAGGGTTATAACAGGGATACCATTTCTGCTCTAAAGAGTATCCAATAAAGACACACTTTTCAGCCTTTGGATCTAGTTTCTTCCGCAACTCATCTGGCACATGAACATACGCAATGCAGGCAACAATTTTCAAGTGTGAGACATCATGCTTCTTACTTGTAAAACATTTTTCATACCATGAACTGGAGTTGTGGGAGTTCTGTTCATAATATAAACAGCAGTATGAACAGTCTCAGACAAAAAATGCTTAGGCATATTCTTTTCAGCCACATCAAGGCACGTGCAACTTCTGCAATATGCATGTTTTTCCTTTCTGCAACCCCATTTTGCTGTGAAGTATACCTGCATGTGAACTGTCTCTTTATCCCATGAGACCTCAGAAAACCATTGAACTCATTCGAGAGGTACTCTCCCCCTCCATCTGACCTCAAGCACTTTACTTTCAAGCCTGTTTCTCTTTCAACTACAGCCTTGAAAGTTCTAAAGTGCTCAAATGCTTCACTCTTTTCCTTCATAAAATATACCCACAGCTTTCTAGAATAATCATCAATGAATGTGACAAAGTATGAACTGCCTCCAAGAGGTACATTTTGTGTAGGCCCCCAAATGTCTGTATGCACAACATCAAGGATATTTCTGCTTACATCTCTGTCATGTGAAAAGGGTTCTCTTGCTTGCTTAGCAAACTGACATGCTTCGCATACCTTATGAAATTCTGCAACTCTAAATGTAGGCAAACAACCCTTTGGACTGCATTAATTTCAGCCTTTGTACATTTGCATGTCCAATGCATTTGTGCCAAATTTCAATATCTGCAACAACACCTTTTCCTTTAGCATACATAGAAGCATTCATAGTAGGAATTCCAGGATCCAGAGTAAACATACGTCTAACTCTACTTCCCTTTGCAACTAACCTGCACTTGTCATTGAAGTCTTCTATAAAGCAGCCCTTTGCATTAAATCTGACTTGCAGCCCTTGCTCTACCATTTGACTGACTGACATCAAGTTCTTTGTAATAGATGGCACATATAATACATCTGAAAGACTCTTTGTCTTACCATCATGCGAGGACAAGGGAACTTTTCTAATGTGTGAAATTGGGTGGCATGAATCATCACCCGTTTTCACATAACCTGCATTTTGCAAATCCTGCATCTCTCCAAACCATTTTGCATGGTTGGTCATATGATTGGATGCACCTGAATCAACATACCAAACATCATTATGTGTTCCCTTTCCTGTAACAGCATTCAACATATGCTGCATAACAAACAGACGTTCATTTTTGTCCTCATTCTGTCATGAAGAGAATGCATAGTTTCCTTGCTGCAACTTACCACTGCGAATATCATCTTTCTTAGCATAACATTGGGCTGCATTATGACTTGTTTTGCCACAGTAGTGGCACACAATACCAGAGTTGTTAGAGCCTCTGTTTTGCCATCCACCTCTTCCTCTAAAGCTCCCCCTGCCTCTAAAGTTACCATGACCTCTTGAAACCCGCATATCGCCAAATTGCTGATTCAATCTGTTTTGCTGGTTGTCATTACCATGTCCTGTACCACGGCCTCTTGAAGAGAACCTGCCACGTCCCCTTCCTGAACTAGAGTAGAAAGCTTGGACTTGCTCACCACTTCTTTCAGATGTCTCACTCTGCATGTTAATCTCTTCAGTGATCATAAGAGAGACCAACTCATCGAAATCTGGAAATGGCTTTTTGACATATATGGAAGTTACAAAAGACTTCCAAGCCTTTTCATTGTTAAGTCCACCCAAGGTAGACGACACCAAATCATCATCATCGGGCATTGCATCAATCGCTGCCAATGCATTTGCAATGCTCCTTACCTTCAGTGCATACTCATTGATAGACATCTTCCCTTTCTTCAATGTATTCAAATCTTGCTTGAGTTGAATCTTTCGTGCCTTTGTATTTACGAAAAACATACTTTCAAGTATGGTCCAAGCTACATATGAATTCTCTGCATTTCTAATATGTCCAAGCATATTATTGTCAATTATTGCAGACAGCCAATACATGACATTCTTGTCTTTTGTATTCCATTCCTTCCGTGCCTTTGTCTCTTCTGCAGTTGGAGGATCACTCACCTCTGGCTCCTTTTCTTCACCTGAAACAAACTCGTAGAGGCCTTTTCCAATAAGGAAGTTCGTGACATGGAACTTCCATGAAGGGTAGTTGTTCTTGTCGAGCTTCTCAATGATGGGGCTTCCATTATTCTCTGCCATTATCACAAAACTAATACCAAACAACAAGCAAATCTTCTGCAACCCTCGACCTATAGTGCATAGCAATACATCAAACAGCCTTTTTCACTGTCTGCTCAATAATACATGCAATCTGCAACCTGTTTGCAGATAAACCTTATGTTTGCTTCCTATAAACACCTCAAGAATTACATATTTGTAATCTGTAACCTGCGCACACACTTTCGGTCAAAACAGCCGAAATCACAATGTACCCTGAAACTGCTGTCCGCAACCTTGCGGCTCTAAAACGGGGCCTAAAACGGCCTCAGATGACCAAAATAATTGTGGGCTTATCTGCAGAATATATAGCGCTCTTCACGCACACCAAATCTCACTATAATCTGAGATTTTTGCTCTGCCCTACTTCTGGTGCCTCCACAGGCACTATCCAAGAGAAAGAGTGGAAGGATGGGAGAGCTTCTTACCCCTGGCTTGGTTCCTCAAACCTTGCTTCTTCTCCTTCACTTCAGCCTTCAAAATCAGCCTCTCTCAGTGGTGCAGCTCTGATACCATGTCAAGAATTGCGTGGTGGGGGGACTTGCTCAAGATGCTGCGCTGAACACACACAGAATGCACAAGGAGAAGCTTACTCAAGAGACAAGAAGAGAGATGGAGGCCAAAACGTTTTTTTGCTGGTTTCTTCTTCTTCTTCCACACTCTTTACAATACACAAAGTATAGATAAGATACAACATAAAGGAAAGTGGCCTACTAAGTCAAACAATGCATAATCGACTACACTAGTCGACTGGCGCTATAACTATGCCAGCTGTAAATAGGTGTAACAACCTGAATATAATAAGTAATGAGTCAGTGGCCATGTGAGAGTCATAATCATCACCGATGTGCTAAGTGCAGACGTGTGGATCCATCTAACCAGGCGGTCCATCATCGATGTCCGCATGTGTTGAGCTTGTCAGCTCAACAATCAACTTATAAGCTCCTGATCAATAAGGAGCATTCTCCAATCATATGAAACCAATACATCTCTTGCTTCATGTAGCTACAAAATCTCCTTACATTTGTAAAGTGTAACATAGTGGAGTCCTTTGCCTTTGTGACAATCATGAGAAGTAAAATCTCCATTTTCCTAATATATTAGTTATTAAACAAAATATAACTTCAATATTGTTCAACCAAATTAAGTTCAAATCCAAAAAATAAGAGAACATTAGTCCATGAGCAAAACATACCTCTTCGTAGCAATATTAGCACTACAAATGGCATACAATTTGTCCTTGGTAATAGCCATCATTTGCTTTTCATCCCAATTCAATGCAAACAAAATAGAAAAGAAATCCTCTCCATGCATAGGATTAGCTATTCCAAGGTACTTGTATCCTTTGTCCCTCAATTTATCTTGCTCTTTGTTTATGAATTGTTTTCGTTTTCCTCATAATTTTCCTCTAGCAATGCAAGCTCCTTGAGATGGGTCTTCTCTTTGAGTATGACAGAGTTATAGTCATCCTAAATAAAAAAACCAATACACTATTCTTAGTTATGGTTAAATTCAAGATGCCACAATTTTTTATGCTGAAAACTAAAATACTATGCCAAATTTTTTACCTTCCACACCAAAAGCAATATTAGCAAACATGGGCTTTTGTTCCATGGATCATTGCCATGGTTACTTTTGACTTCAATTTCATACTCTATTTCAGCCCACAGTCTTTGAGAAGGGCTCATTCTTTCCAAAATGCTTTGTTTATCGGTGATGCCAAACTTTTGGAGCATGTGTATTTCATGGCCTAGGTTGGGTTTGACATGTGCTCTTGTTATACCACAACATTGCAAATCGTCTTTAAATTTTAAGATTCACACATAAATAGAACCTATTCACACACATAACTAATAAATGAAACCTATTGGCATTCGCACATAAACGAAACCTATTGGTATAAATAAAATCTCTTGAAATTCACATATAAATTATCTTTATATATTGAGATTCACACATAAATAAAAACTATTGGCATTCACACATTTGACAGTATTCAATGCTAACAGTAGTTCTCCTTCTTTCTTCTTCTCCACTTGAATGAATTGACATAGAACTCTAACATGTTGTAAAATATCTTCACTATAAACTACATACATCAAATAATAAAATAAATACTTAGTCAATGAATGATGTATCATCACAATAAACAAGAGAAAGCAAGACAATGCATAGTTACCTTCCTTTAACATAATCATCCATGTCTTCAATCTATGATTACCATCTTATACCAAAAACTTGTGCCCTCTTAAGTCAGTCTACTCATCAGTCAATTCATCTTCAAACCTTTGGTTAACTTCTCTCCAAAGAGGGCCCCACTCTTCCAAATTTTGGGGAGATACATCTATTAGCTCACCAGTGGGCCTTCAAAGAAACAAAAAAATTTCCCATTATTTCCATATATGAAGTATTATTCAATGATGAAATTAACCATGTAGCACAATTAGATGCAAGCCTTATAGCCTCATAGGGCGCAAGTCTACACAAAGGGTTATGAGGAGGAGAAGTAGACCTCCTTACAAAAAATGAGGTCAACACATCTGACATAAGCCAAAACTTGACATTCTCTCCAATGTGTCTATCATGCTCACTCACCTCTTTCTTTCCTTCATTAGAAACATCCTCATTCACCTCTTCATTTTCCTCATGTACAATTTACAAATCTAAAGACCTCCCATGTGTTGTTTCACCACACTTCGTGGTGGTAGTGTGGGTGCTCATAGGATGAGCATGAATGTCATTGCTTGCTTTATCTATGCTATCCTCAAGCACTTCATCATCAATGAAAGGAAAATTTTTAATTGGTTTTCCACCCTTGTTATTTGGAGATTCAGAGAATGCATGGGACGATGCTTCTTGATCGATACTTACTGGTCTATTGCATAGTCTGGATCTTAACCTTGTAATTGGAGTATTTGCAAATAGAATTTGAAAATCAAGAATAGAATATTAAAATTTAAAAGAGTGATTGAATGACTTACTTGGATGGCCCCTTTTGCTACCTGGACCTCTCCTACCACCACCATGTCGACCTCTGGCCATGCTCAAAAGCAGAAAACAAACCATAAATAATTTTAAAATGAAGACAACTTAACTAAATCACATCTTTTTTTAAATTAATCTCCACCAAAATATGACCTTTGGACGTAAACAACACAATTTAATATAATTTGTTATTTGGTTTTAATTAATGTATTAAAAGTTTTTAATCATTTGAACCTCCTTATAACATTTTCATCCTTGCACCCCCAAAGAGGAGATACTTCCAACCCCTTATAACATTTTCATCCTTGCATCCCCAAAGAGGGGATACTTCCAACCCCTTGTTCTTATCTGCCCATTGACGCAGACAATGCTAAGTGTCTAAAAATTCCCAATCCACTAAAATCAGATCATGTCACATTTATTTCTTTAGAATGATTTGCATACGGTTTAAAATTGGTTTAATTTTTCATGCCTTGGATTCACGCAGTTTACACACACTCTATATGGAGGGGGGTGTTGGGGGGGCATCAGCCCCGCCTACTAGTGTCACCGGGGGGGGTTCAAGGGGGGCTATATGAGAGGTTTAAGGGGTAGTTTAGGGAGGAGCAATGGTTTAGGGAGGAGGGGCTAAGAGGGGTGTGGTTTAAGGAGAAGGGGCTGCCGCCTAGATATGTGATGGTGATAGATGGCCATTCTTAAACCCTCCAAAGTTATTGCTCAGATCTATAGATAACTTCAAGAGCATACGACCTAAAAAATGCTACCTAGGCAACGTAGAAGATAGAGAACGCCGCCTGCAACCGTGTACTGGCCTTACATCTTCATGAGGCCTCCAACATAGAGGTCTCAAAATAGCTGCGCCTACTTCTTTCGACTTTACTTCCACATGAGAGCACTGGCTTGTTTGCCCCCTCTACCTCCTACAGTCACCACGGTCTCAAACCAACAACTCCTCGAAATGCACCAACAACACCCTGCTCTACAGATAGACAGTTGCGGGGGGGGGTGAGGATTCCCCCTCTGCCTTCTCCCTCTCCTCCTCCTCCTCCTCCTCCTCCCTTGAAAGGGGGTTGTGCCTAACCCCTGATAGTTGTCTGCATTGACGCAAACAACCTAGAGTGTCCCAAAGGTCTCCTCCCCTCCCATTTTTTGAGTTTACCGTCTCCTTTTCTACCTGCACTTTTCTTCTCTCCCCTCCCATTTTTTTCCTCTCATTTTCTACATCCTGTTCCATTTTTTTCAGCCATGGAGGAAAAATGAAACTTGAAATATAGGTTTTCAGCCATGGGGATGGAGTGTGGAGCTTACCCGATGAGTTTGATGGAGCATGTTGGTCTTGTTTGAGCTTGTTGTAGGAGCTGCTCTCCTTCTTGCTTCTTCTTTGTGCCTTAAAACTTGCATGGGGAGAGATAAAGAGGGAAACAAAAGAGATAAGGAAGAACAAGAAAAAGAAAAAGAAGGAGGAGGAGGAGGAGGAGGAGAAAGAAGAAGAATTAATAAAACACAAGACAAAAAAGAATATAAATTTAAATTGTTACGCATAACTTCCAATTGCAAGACGTAGGTGCATATTAAACATCCACCATGAGAGAATATTTATCTCGAATACCGAAGAATTATTTACTAAAATATGTAAATGATGATGGCACCTCACATCTGACAAAATAAAATGTGCTAATAAAAATCTATGCTACATCATGACCTCAAAAAAATTTTAAAAATACTTGCTAAATTGATTTTTAGAAATACATAATTTTTAAGAAAATTTATTTAACTCTTGTGATTTTTCAATACGTAGACTTTTTTTAATGATTTGGTTCATTAATGGATTGATTCATAACTTCAATTGTTCACTAAGAACTTGCCCATGGAGTAAGAGCTCATTTAATCCATATTTGGTGGGGATAATGGACTATTATTTCTACATTCAAAGAAATTGATAAACAATAGGCATGTTATTAGATAAAATATGTCACCTTTGTAACTCCATTGTTTGCTGAGTTTCAAAGCGACTTTTGTGAGAGACAATGGCAAAAGTTACTCTTCAATGGTGAATCGGCTCCCAATCACTGGAATGTATTGTGCCCCTTGAGGGATGGAAATATTCTTGTAAGCTCTTATTTTCTTCAATCACCTCTATCCCTTGACCAGAAAATAGTAGTTTTGCATGCTATTTTCCAACTTGACACTTATAATGAAGAGATTGTGATTCATGGCCAACTGGATATCAATGGTGTGGACCAATTTTTGCTTGATTCTTCTCTTTTATGTCAGTATAAAATAGCACATTGTAATACCAGTTTCACAATGGACCAAGCTGAAGGACTATACACTGTAGAAAATAGCAAATAAGCCCATTCACTTTCAGGACTTGTGGTAGACATTTCATCCAATTTCTTTGTAGAAACGTCATCTCAAACTTCTTCGCCACTTATAATAAATACTTTTTGTGCACTTGTATCAACTCCCGCTATTGACTTAGAGTTGGATAATGGACTTGATAGTTCTCATTCATTTCCACCAATAAAGAAATAGATTTTACCTTGGATTGCTAATAGCCCCAGAGGAAAGAAGTTGAAGGCTTTATTACAAATGAGTGAATGCCCTTTTTTTGTTAGTGGGATTTCAAGAGAGTACAATGGTTTTGTTGCTTTCGTTCTTCTACCTACATATGGCACATCTTCAAACATGGATGGGATGCAAAAACAATATGATGGTCATGTCTGGGACAAGACCCTATCCAACTAATATCTTCCCTAATGCTACTTCAAGAATTAGCCATTGTCTTGGAGATTTGCAATGTCATCGATTCAATTGTCCTTACTATGAGAGCAACAATCAACATAATATAATGTATTTTCATGGTTATCTCAATAGCACAGTGAGCAAGGGGCTACTTGCAAGTGAAGAAAAACATTCAATCACTTGTCACTATTGTAATAAAGTTGTCACTTGTTATGCATAGTATCGTGACATCCTAGAAAAAAAAGAAACGTGTGTCGTTGGAGATGGATTTGATACCATTTTGGAGTTGAAAAAAAGATATATGTTTCCTTTTTTTAATTGCAGTAGATTTCTAGGGCAAGGAAGGGTGGATGAAAAAAGTTATATTTTCATTGACATATTTTAGTTGCTAATCACTGTATTTTTTATTACATCTTGAAGGCGATCATGGTGATTGCTATTTGTGATACAAAGAAAGAAGATACAAAAACACAAATTCTCTTTTGGAGATGCCTTAATAATGTGATGCTCGAGTGTGGACACCCTCTTGTAGACTTTGGAAGTTTTATGGCGGATGAAGCAGGTGCAAATTGGATGGTGATCTGCACTGTTTTCAATGGGGGACCTGAGAATGTGTTGGAAGGAAGAGGCGATCATGTTTGTTTCACTAGGAACAAAGCTTACAAAAGCACACAACAAAATACATGCCTTCAAACCTTCGGAAGCATCACTTGAATTTATGTGAGAGGTGGTGCCTTTCAAAATCCATTGAAGAGGGCAAGAGGAATGCCACAGCTATACAAAATTGGTGGCAGCAAGTAGAACTACCTCGAGATAGTACCATAGCATTGAAGAGATGGATCAAATGGTGGGAGAATAGGATAGACCATTGGGGTAGTACTACACATGTAAATGTTTTTCTTTTTTTCTATTTATTACATGCACATGTACTAATATCATTGGGGTGAGAATACCCAAGTACGAGAACAAAATATACATGTAAGAGGAATTGGTGACTTTTTTATTGGGTTGTAGGCTTCCTTGAGTCCTTGAGAGAGGGCTTGTATTCCCAACACAAATCCATCTGAGAGCGTACATGCAAATTAGCTGGTAGGGGAGGATGGAAAGAAGAAAATTAGTTTGTATGATGCATGCATCACTGACTTGATCAACTCATATATTCAATGTTCAGGGCAAATGGCCTTTACAACTGGAAGATACTCTAGAAGTGGTCTTGACATGGATGCTCTTATTAATAGGGTGGTTGCAAGAAACACCCCTTTACCTACGCTCATAGCTCAAACAATTCAAGGAGCATTTATGGAACCCCCATGTACGGAGAGCCTTTCATTTTTGGAAACAAAGAAACAGTTCAAAGGAAAAGAAGAGATTTAGGTGGTTGTAGCTCTCATAAACCTGACTATGCAATGCAGTCAAGGGATAGAAAACAAAAAGGATGACCACACAAGATAAATTTTCAAAATAGAAATGACCAAGCTACATAAGTAGGCTTGGACTTTGAGGTGCATGCAGTGCCAATTGAAATGGATCTCCCAACTAATATTGTCTTAGAGGAGGAAATGCATAGAAGTTTGTGGGCCATCTGTAGAATGCATGTTCATTGCAAATGAAAATATTTTGGTATTATAAATAGAAAGAAGTGCTACAATCTGATAGAAAGTAGATTGCTTGGGTTACATATGTCCTTCATTTTGGTCAAAGAGGGAATTTCAAGGTAAGTTTATTGCATAATGGTTCTGGTTTTACAGTCATGATGTGGAGCATACATGGGATGTTGATAAACAAGTTAGGCATGCACCCTTGTGATCAACAAGGATTTGGTCTATTAACAAGGGCACCAATGCTTCTACAAAGGAGATTTCAATTCTTATAAAAGGAGGTTTTGTATTCAAGCATGATGGCATTCCACTTACCCCCAAAATAACTACGACCCATGGGACATGACCACTTACCTCTTCAAGTGGCAAGCAAAGAAAAAAATGGAGACATGGTATTTCTATGGATGCAAAAAGAAAAATTGCATTGGCTAAGGCATTGGATGTAGTTTTCATAGAAGAGAAAGTAGTGGTGGCAAATGAGAAAGTCATATTTTATGTTATGTCAAAGCATTTGTGTGAAGTGCATGTCAATCCCGAGCCCTTTTGCATGTGTCCTGACTTTCAAAAGAGAAAGTTGGAAAGTAAACCCTTCCTGGCTTGCAAGCACATGTATTATGTCTACATTTGTGTGCTTGGGATGGACAAAAATCAACATATGATGATGCATCAACCTTCCCTTAAGCAAATTGATTTAAATTTTGTACTTGCCCTTCCCGAACGCATAAAATGCAAATCAAACACTTGAGAGTTTTATTTTGGCTATTGTTCAAGTAGATGGGGAGCATGCACTAGTGAATAGAAGGTTTAAAGGGCATATGAAGAAGTGGAGGTGGACATTCATTTTGGATACATGATGTGAAGGGACCACATATTTAGTATTTTTCTTTTTGAGCATAATGAGAACTCTAGTAAAAGTAGACATTATTAATCATGGACCAGTTATCCATTAGTGGACATGATTGGACGATGATGTAAAGTGGAATTATTGATCATGCTTTTTTATTCATTGAGGGGGCCATCTATTTATAGGTTAGGGATCTCTTTATAAACTATGCTTATTTAGTATGCAAAGTAATTTCAATTTTCTTAATTTTTACGCTCCAACTTCGTTTTTGTTGCTTGAGCCAATTTTTTTTTCAATGTAATCTAGATCTTGCTCCTCTGCTCCTATTATAAAAAGTGTGCAAGTTTATTGTTTTCCTTTTGCTATAAAGAATACATTCATAAAGCTTGGTATTCCACTGAGGGGGCTATCTATCTATAGGTGATGGATCTTGTTATAAAGCATCATTGTTTTGTGTGCAAATGTTTTTCTTTTTTAAAAAAATGGTCCATGTTCATTTTTGCTAGTTGTGACAAATTTTTTCTCAAGGTAATCTCGATTTTGTTCCATAAAGCTTGTTGATCACTTCATCTTAATTGCCCTCAGAGGGTTGTCTATATCCCTTTTAGATATGTTAGAGTTAAAGCTTCCTACAACCATTGCATATATGAGAAGCTTTGGAGTGATTAGTGAAGAAGATGAGGAAGATATTGACCTTTGTTGCTACCAAGTCCACATATCGATACTATATAATAGTTATATATAAGTGGCTTTCTTAAATTTTCTAAATAGTTGCAAGAGAAATAATTATCTTTTCCTATATTGAGTTCTTTTTGTGTTTTATTCAGATTGACTCATTATTTTAGAGATTAGTTTGATTGATAAGGGTACTTTTTGAGATGTGTGGTAGAAACCCAATTTTATTCATTTTTCTCTCTTCAGTATATTTTGAGAGTTTGAAAGAAATGGTCCCTTGAATAGCTTGTTTAATAAAAAATTTCAATATGGGTAGCAAGATTATCCCTCATAAAGTTACAAATTTTGTGAAAAAACTCCAAGTTTTGGAAAATACATTGAAAAAATCCAAGTTTTTGAAAAATTTTGTGAAAAATATCCAAATCGGGGACTTTCTTTTTTAAATCCTCCCCTACCCGAAAACCCCTTCCTATGCCTAATGCCATCAGTAGAATTAGTCTATAATCCATAAGGATTATATGACTTACTTTTTCATATGAGGAATAAGGGTTAAGATGTGGTTCTTTGTTTACTTTCTCCTCCACATATAGTAAGTGGAAGCATTGCCGTTTGGGATGGTTACAATTGGTGTAGTGATCTTATTATTCTTATTGAGTTGATTTTCCCCCTAGGTGCCAACTATCTTTGATTGTTACCTATAGCTAGAGCTAAGGAAGCTCCTCTAACATTGGGGAATTATCACTTCATGTAGGGATTCTGGTGATGGGAAGGACTGAAGATATCAAAAGTCTTATTTGCAATATGCAATTGGCTATATCATATCCATTGCCAAGATTGTGGGAGAGAAGGAAGGAGTCTCACTTGTAGCTTTCTTGCTTGCACAATGGGGGAATACACACAAAGGTGGAGGCTGAAAACAGTTTTCCTCTTGTTAGTTGTGTAAGCCAAAAGAACTCAAGTACATAGAAATAGAAGAACCCTATATATGGGTCTCAAACCAAACTCAACTAACTAAGGTGGCATACTAACTGAGCCACGAACTAGAGTAGATAAGGATAGCTGCCATCTAGCTATTATTCATGGGCGGTGTACCAACCGCATCTGCAACTGACAAGTTGGTGACATAAATGCACAACGGTCACCCTGGCATATCACGAGTGGAGCTCGATATCTCAACACTCCCCCTTGAGCTCAACCCCAATTCCTGCACACCAAGCAGGTCTCTGAACTTGCGCAGTTTCTCTGCGCCCAATGCTTTCGTGAATATGTCAGCTACCTGATCCTCTCTACTGACATAAACTAGATCAATAAGACCTAGTAAAGCCCTCTCCCGCACATAGTGATAATGCACCTCAATGTGCTTTGTTCTAGCATAATAGACTAGGTGACTAGGTTATTTGCCAAGTGTATACTACTCATGTTGTCACAATAAATGACAACTGGCCTATCTGTAGACTGATGCATATCATAAAGTAGCTTATGCAACCAAGCTACCTCACATGCAGCCATTGGTGGACCCCTGTACTCAGCCTCTGTGCTTGACAAGGCAACTGTAGGTTGTTTCTTGCTACTCCAAGTGATTGCAACACTCCCAAAAGAGAACACATATCCACTGGTAGATTGTCTATTAGAAATACTACCAACCCAATGAGCATCAGTGTATCCATGCAACTGTATCCCAGTCTCATAAAGTAGTCCATACTGCAATGTGGACTTCACATACCTAAGTATGCGTCTAGCCGCATCCAAATGCGGTTTCCTTAGAGCCTTCATAAACTGACTTACCAATCCAACAACATAGCTCAAATTTGGCCTGGTAATAGTCATATAAATCAAACTTCCTACTATGCGTCTGTACATAGAAGGGTCTTCGAGAAGCTCACCTGCATTTGCGCTCAGCTTCACATTCTGCTCCAAAGGAACTGAAATAGGCTTACAGCCTGTCATCCCATATTTGGACAGTATGTCCAATCCATACTGCCTCTGCAAGAGCCATATCCCACTTGGTGATCTAATCACCTTAATGACCAAGAAATAACGTAGCTCTCCCAAATCATTCATCTCAAACTTCTACTTTAATAACATTTTCACATGAAGGATATCTTCATCACTATCACTTGTGATAATCAAATCATCAACATAAATGACAAGTAGCATAATACCTTTCTTTGTTTTTCTCACATAAAGTGAGAAATCTGCCTTGGAAATCTGAAAGCCAATAGTTACAAGATACTGTCCTATCTTGTCAGACCATGCTCTAGGTGCTTGCTTCAAGCCATACAAGGCTTTCTTCAACCTGCAAACAAACTCGGGATGAACAGTATGCACATAACCTGGTGGCTACTCTATATAGACCTCTTCTTGCAAATCACCATGCAAGAAGGCATTCTTTACATCCATCTGATGTAAAGACCATCCCTTTGATGTAGCCATAGCAATGACTGCTCTTACGGTTGCCATCCTTGCAACCGGACTGAATGTTTCTTCATAATCAATGCCATATGTTTGTGCATACCCCTTGACTAATAATCTTGCCTTGTATCTGTTCACAGAGCCATCTGCATTGTGCTTCACCTTATAAACCCACTTACAACCAATTGCATTCTTATCTTTAGGCAAAGGTACCAATTCCCATGTAGCATTTGCTTCCAAGGCATCCATTTCTTCATCCATGGCTTTCTCCCATTTTTCTTTTCCCATGGCTTGCTCAAAAGAAGTGGGTTCTGGTTCATGTATCACTTTGACCATATAGGCATAGTGAATGGCTGTAAACCCATCATATTTCAGTCTATCCACAGGATACCTAGCTCTGGTAGACCTGCGCAAAGTAGGTTCACTCCCAGGTGCTCTCAAAACATCCTTGGTCTTTCTTACTCCAGGTATAATAATAGAAGGAATACCCAACTCATCATCAATGCTCTGTTTTGAGCCACTGGATTCACCATCCACATAAGAGTGACTTGCATTCACATCAAACATGGACTGATCTACCTTCTCTTTTCCTTTTCGTGAAACCTGCATACCACTATCTGCATTGTTTTGAGGAGATTCTCCTGATCTCAATTTACCTATCCATGGCGAAGAATGGAAACCACTGCTAGAGGACACTCCAGGTCCACTAATATTTTGTGACTGTTGCTGTGAATTCTGTGCAGCATTACCATTTTGTGCATCTACATCATCAATCACATTTACTGATTTATACCAGCTACTCATCTCATAAAAAACAACATCTTTGCTCACTGTAAACTTATGAGGAGAAGGGTTATAGCATCTATACCCTTTCTGCTGGAGAGAGTAACCAATAAAGATGCACTTCTCAGCTTTTGGATCCAACTTGGATCTCAACTCATCTAGCACATGAACATAGGCAATGCAACAAAAAATCTTCAAATGAGAAATATCTGGTTTCCTACTAGTATACCTCTCCGCTGGAGTCATCCCATGTATTGCTGCAGTGGGAGTCCTGTTCATTATGTAGACTGCTGTAGCAACTGTTTCAACCCAATCAAAATCTGGCAAGTCTTTTTCGTTTAGCATGGCACGAGATACCTCTCCAATATGCATGTTTTTCATTTTTGCAATTCCATTTTGTTGTGGAGTATGACTGCATGAATATTGATGTTTTATGCCATGCTCCTGCAGGAACTTTGCAAACTCATTTGAGAGGTACTCTCCCCCTCCATTTGACCTTAGGCATTTTATTTGCAGGCCTATTTCTTTTTCAACCATAGCTTTAAGAGTTTTGAAATGCCCAAAAACTTCACTTTTATTTTTCATAAAATACACCCAAACTTTTTTACTATAGTCATCAATAAAAGTGACAAAATAATGACAGCCTCCAAGAGATGCAGCTTTAGTAGTCCACACATCAGAGTGGATTAATTCCAATGGCTTCTTACTCTCTTGAGCATGTCTAGGAAATGGTTTCCTTGCCTGTTTTCCAAACTGACAGGCTTCACATACCTTATGCATTTTTGCAACCTTGAATTTAGGCAATCTTGCAACAATATTTTGGGCTTGCATTGATTTAAGTCGCTGTACATTAACATGACCAATGCATTTGTGCCAGATATCAATATCTGCAACTACACCGATCCCATGTGCAAACATTGCTGCACTCAATTCAGGCATGTCTGCATCCAATGTAAACATTCTGCCCTTCTTGTGTGAGAGACAGGTTATCCTACATATTTGGTCATGCACAATGGCCAAGGATGCTTGGGATAAGCTTGCTCCATTGTATCAAGCGACCTTTATTTTTCATATCCTCAACAAAGCATCCATGAGAATTAAATCTGACTTGCAAGCCCTGCTCAACCATTTGACCAACAGAAACCAGGTTCTTGGTGATATTCGGGACATGGAATACATCCGACATGTATTTCTTTTTCCCATCCTGCATAGACAAAGGAAATTTTCCAATCTGCACAATAGGATGTGCAGTAGCATCACCAGTCTCCACAAATCCTGGTTTTTCCATTTTCCTTGCATCCTGCATCCATTCTGCATGATCTGTCATGTGGTTTGATGCACTTGAGTCAACATACCATACATCGTTGCTTTCTTCTGCACTTGTCACAGAATTGGTCATGTGCTGCACCATAAATAAATGCTCATTTCTGTCATCACCCTGTCTACTAGAAGATGCATAATTCCCTTGTTGCAATTTTCCATTCATGATGTCATTCTGCTTTGTATAGCAGTCTTTAGCCATATGACCCATTTTACCACAGTAGTAGCATTCAACATCGCTGTTTGCATTTTGGCCTCTTTGCCATCCACCACGACCTCTTTGGCTCCCCTTGCCTCTAGAGTTACCACGTCCTCCTCCATAGGACTGGTTTTCTTGAGTTTGCTGCATATTCTGATTTCTACCACGGCCTCCAGATCGGCCTCCTCTTCCTCTATCTCTACCTCTTCCAGCATTTGAGTAGAAGACAGCTTCTTTTGAAGTTCTTCCTGAAGAAGATGCACCACCATTTCTCTGCTCCTCAGAAATTAGAAGAGCAATCAACTCCTCAAAATTAGGAAATCTTTCACGGACGGAAATGGATGTTCGGAACTGTGAATAATCATTTCCTAGACCATTCAAGGTCACGGAAACTAAATCATCATCTTCCACTGGTGACCCAATGGAAGCAAGTATATTTGCAATCTTCTTCACCTTCATGTGGTAGTCATTGATGCTCATACTTTCTCTTTGCACATTGTGCAACTCATGCTTGAGCTGCATTTTCCTGGCTTGCGTATTTGTGCTATACATTTTTGACAAAGTATCCCATGTCTCCTTTGGCGTACTTGCATCCTGAATATGCACAATCATAGAGTTTGAAATACTGATAGACAGCTAGTACATAACTGGCAACAAATTCCCAATATCCTTTTCCCATAAGGAAAATCGTCATTCTAAACTTCCATGCTTGGAAGTTGTTCTTGTCAAGCTTTTCAGTGACAATTTGTGAAAAAGAATCACACGCTATTACAGAACACTGCAAAAAATTCAGTCACTATAAAAAACACAGCTTCAGCCTCACAAGGGCAAATCTGCAAAACTGACGAAAGTGGTATTTGACCACACAGTCACTTCCTAGTGACGATTTTGCATCAACAAGCAACAAGGATGATTCTGTAACTCCCAATGTCTTTGCGCACAGGCATACGCTGCAATTTCTACGGTAACTTTTCACCGACCTGTAGAACAGTGGTCGCATAGCATAAAACAGGGCCTTTTCCTAAGTGCGTGCAGAAAACTTCTGCCTCCAAAACAGGCCCCGAAATGGCCTCAAATAAAAAAAAAGAGCAAACAAGGGCTAAAGCCCTTCCGCAGCATATACTACCCTCTTGCTACACTGCGAAGGGCGTCTCAATCTGAGACAATGCACTCTTGCACTTTCCGATTGTGCTACCTACAGAGACTTGCTCCCAAAACAGAAAAATGAAAGCAACACTGGTCCTCTTACCAGAATACCGCGAGCTTGGCTTGCTTTCTTGAGCTCCTTACCACAAACAAGGCTCTGATACCATGTCAAGATTATGGGAGAGAAGGAAGGAGTCTCACTTGTAGCTTTCTTGCTTGCACAATGGGGGAATACACACAAAGGTGGAGGCTGAAAACAGTTTTCCTCTTCTTAGTTGTGTAAGCCAAAAGAACTCAAGTACATAGAAATAGAAGAACCCTATATATGGGTCTCAAACCAAACTCAACTAACTAAGTGGCATACTAACTGAGCCACGAACTAGAGTAGATAAGGATAGCTGTCATCTAGCTATTATTCATGGGCGGTGTACCAACCGCATCTGCAACAACTGACAAGTCGGTGACATAAATGCACAATGGTCACCCCGGCATATCATGAGTGGATCTCGATATCTCAACATCCATATCTCCTACAATTGGTATGAGATCTTAATCATGGATTAAGGACTTCCACTGCAAGGTAGTTGTCTCTACGATACATAAGATGGAAATTAGACATCTTAGTTCATCGATTCAAGACCTCCCTTGGGTAAGTTACTCACGAATATATGTGTGCATCACGTGGGTTCAAAATAAGGCATTTTTAAAATACCATTTTTATACTTTTTTTACATATAGAAGGGTATATACAATATAAAAGAGTTATTTACAGATTGAATAGAAAAGGGTTATGTTTTATTCATGGAAAATTCACAGATAAGGATATTTATAAATAGGCCTTGAACGCACGTGATGTAGAGGATATGCTTATAGTAACTTCCTCGAGAGACCTCCTTTGGCTTTGAAAGCTCCATCATGAGATCCAATACCCCTTGGGAGAGATCTATCCCCTTCCCCTTCTCATGCTCATCAAGAATCATTTGCTTACTATGGATAATGGCTCCCTCACTGTGACTCATGATGATGCATGTTGGTTGAATAGATTTATTATTCCTTTTCTTTAATAGGTAATCAATTTTTATGGCCTCTTCATAGGTACCAATTATTTTGTCATATCTAAATCTAGAATTGCTCATTAAAGCTTTGTATAACTCCTCCATGTTGAGCCCCTTTATGAAGATTTGGCCACTTCCTTCTGATTGGATTGTGTTGGCTCAAGGATTCTCCTCATTCTTCATTCTTAAGCTTTTGCATAGTTAGTTTTCCTTAAGCGTGTTTATGAGGACATGACCATAGCCTCCTAAATAGGTTGTTTTGGCTCAAGGATTGTTCTATGAAGACTATGTGTATGAGTTATGTAGTCTCCTTGTCTTTGTGGCTCAAATTCCTCAACTCAATGGTGAAGGTTATCTATGTATCTAGATTTGAAGAATTGTTTGAGTACATCGAAGTTATTACTTTTGGTATGTGAAGACATGCAAGTCATGTCTTGCTCCTCACTTCTAGCCATACTCCAAAATCTTATGGTCTAACCTTGAAGATTGTTAGCCTCACATACATGATCAAATTGCAGAATAGGAATATACACGCCATTCCCTCCTCTTGAATGGTCAACTTTCTTGGTGAAGATAGAGATTTTCAACATGCCTCTAGAGCTTTTCATCACTCCTAATGCAATTCAAATGGATGTAGCTAGAGTAATCATTTTTTCAACTATGATTATATCAAGTAACCACTTACTGATGTGTTCCTAAGGTGTTAGATCTATATGCAATAGTGTAGCACCCTCAGCTTCTTCTTTAGGCTTAGCTCTCTAGGTTTTGGATTTTTTTTAGATTTGTTCTATGCATCTCATGTTGAGGCTTACCAAACACTTGTACTCATGTAAATCTCGCAAATCACTGCAAGAGATCTCTTCCTAGCCTTATTTTTATTTCCATGTTTGCTAGTATTTCTTCCATTGGCCTTCCTACATGCTCTATTCTCATTAATTAGTCATATTGTGAGTTTTGGATATCTAATGGGAAGTCCATGGGATCAAACCCCATGTTTCTAGCATTTAATCTTGTTGCTTAGCTCTTACCTAGCTATTAACTCTTCAAATATATTTCTTAAGTTAGACAATGGGATGAAAGCCATAACTTTCTTTTTTAAAGAGGATGACACTTGTTACCTTGATTTTTGTTAACATCGCAGGGTATTTAGCACTAAAACTATTGGGAGATGTTGGTTTGTTTTTCTTTTAGTTGGTTAGGTAGAATCAAATATAGGCCCCATGAGGCTTTTTCTCCTCAAGCCACATTGTGGAGTTTTCTTATGGTTCTAAACCATTAGTGTTTATTTTTTATATTCTTTGGCTATTTCATTTAAGAGTCACTCTAATGAGGAGACCAATCTAATTGATCCCCTAGGTTCTTGATCTAATTGGACTTATTAGCTCAAATAAGTTTAGGCTTAATCTCTTGTGGTACTTAACTGTGCTTCACAAGTATAGATAGTGTGAAATCAAAAGTGTTGTTTGATGTTATGTTAAGTAACAATGCTACAAATCAAGTCTTTCACCCAATTTTTAGTAGTGTTTGGATAGGGTTTTGAAGTCTCTTATGCAAAACACTTGCAAGCAATTATGCTCCTCAATTATGTATCTCTTAAGGTTGTTGGTTTTCTGATGTTGATGTTTTCACTTAGTCCCTTCATGTCATGTTTTTTTTATGGCTTCAATTCATCCCAAGTGTTCTTTGTGACTATCGGCCACCTCATGTCACCACCCTCTCCCTATCACCCGATTGGCTCACATCTCCAACCCCCCTTCTTGCCCTTCTATTTCACAAGTGACACACTACCCAAAGCCTCTCGGCCCAATCAATGCCATAGCACCTCTCCTTTTTAGCCCATCAGTAACATCGCCGCCACCTCCTGCTTCAGCTGAAGCAGCACCACCCATCCCAAAACCAAATGGACTAGTACTGCTGCCAATCACTATATTGGCCGAGGCGCAATATAGTGCCACTCGTCGTTGGCCAGCAGGACGCCACACCGCCACTAGTCGACGCCAACGTTATCAGTGCACCAGGTCCAGCGAGATGGTCTCCTTCATGTCGATTGCTCCACGGGCTGCCTCACAGGCCGCGATGGCCGATGCCACAACCTCTAGCCGCTGCGCCCCTATCCAACACCGCCAATGCTAGGGATGCAGATGGAAGCCCATGCCGTGGACCACACTAGTTCCGCATCCTCCCCATCTGAATGTAGTCGGTTGCCGCCGCTGGATACTTCACAAGAAGCTGCGTCTGGATGGATTGCTATAAGTCCAAACTCGTGGTAAACGGCTTCTCCCAAAGATATGGTGAGATCTACTTTGACCCATTCTCTCCCGTCTTAAGCCTCACTTCCTTTTGTATCCTTGTTGCTATTGCAGCCTACTTCAACCTTCCACTGCATCACACATCGACATCCAAACGGCCTTCCTTCATGGTGAGCTCCATGAAACTATTTACATGGAACGTCCACCTCGCCACAACTTACAACCCTCTTGTTGCCTTTGTTTGTAAGCTTAATAAACTGATTTATGGCCTTCAACAATCTCCTCGCCAATGTTACCAACGCATTCATAGTTTCCTTCTTTGGTGGAGTTGGGTGTGGTGTAAATTTGAGCCAAATCTCTTCTATCTTATTTTATCCATGGTTGGGTAATCATTGGAGTCTATGTAGATGACATCTCTATTCTTGCTTCTCACAATACCTACATCACACATGTAGCTCACATATTCAAGGAGGAAGTTTCTCTTCATGATAATGGCCCCATTACCTATTTTCTAGGCATCGAGCTGATCCACAATCCCCACACCAAAACCATTTAGCTATCCCAATACAAATATAGTGCCAATATCTTAAAAGAATATGGTTTCTCTTCTTGTAACCACAAAATCTCCACATCCATCATACCCAAACACAATCTTCATGTAAGTCATCCTCCATTTGCCAAAGATGAATCCCTTGGTAGGTGCAACTTTCCTTACCATCACCTCATGGGTCAAATGCAATACCTTATTCCTACTCGCCTTGACGGACACATCTTGTCTCATCACATGCAAGCCCCTCACAAAGTTTATGGCATCGCTACAAATTGAGCACTTCAATATCTCCAAAATAGCAAGGATTACTTGGTGCGTAAATCGGATGCTGGATGCGTATGTAGTGAGCGCCGGAAGGTTCCCAAGAACAAAGAAGTCTACTTAAAAGAAAGAAAGAAGATTTGCACGACATGAGGCAAAAAGACAAATTGGGTACAACCTCCCCCCATGCCTTGTGTGAGCGCTTCACAAGGCATGTATTTATAAATTTATTCATCTCAAAGCTAGAAAATAGCCTAATTTTACAATAAGCATGCTTTAGCTTTTGTGCTTGCTTTTGTCCAAATAAAGAATAAAGTGGTTGGGCAGTCCAAAAGTCGGACTGTGCCCAAATACAATGTCCAATAATGAAACATTTAAATTGTGCATCCATGCACATACAAAATAATAAATATTTATCAAGCGCTTCAATAAATAAGCGTGTCTAAATAAATATTCGCACCACACCTTTAATAATAAGACGTGCATCTTTAATAAATTTGAATACACGCTATCACCCAATGCTTCCCAACACCACCGCGTCTGCTTTACACATGAACAGAAGCATTCACAATTATTAGAAAATAATAAAATTAAACCGATAAAAGTGAATACCTAGCAGTCTTCAGCTATACAAAATAAATAAATAGGTTGAAACTCTATCCTAACCTTGATTTAATACGAGTGCACTCTAAACTCATAAATGTCCATTAATTTAAATATGTATTTTACGAAATCACCTGCTATGGAATCACCCACTTGTACATTAAATTAACTTGACGCCCAAAAAGGACAGGCGTCCCTGTCAACTTCTCGCACAATGAATCCACCTTGTATACGAGAGCCTCAGAAAATAAATATAATTTTACGAAATCTACCGCAAAACCTCACGGAATCCACCGTGGTCTCACGGAATGCACCGTGGAATATGCCTCTTGGCATCATACCCCCGGGATGGGATAGCAATTGTCCTCAATTACTATTAGCTCAATATGGAGTGAGCAATGAGGGGTAAGCACTTAGGTCGCGGGCGTGCATCCATTAGGCCTCTTTAACATGATGATTTTTAAACTTAACCAAATATCTAGAGTATCTATGATCAATTCTAGTGGTCATAAAGTCAGTGTCTAGAATAGTTCCAGGTTCAAGGATTTCAGTTTCTTCTTCTAACAAAGGAGGGTTTTCATAGACAGAGTGAACAGGTAATTGGCCTCTAAAAGGTCGTAACAAACTGATATGAAAAGTATTGTAGATTTTCCAATGTTGGGGTAGTTCTAATTTAAATACATTATCATTGATTTTGTGAATGATCTTGAAAGGTCCATAAAATCTAGGCGCTAACTTAACAACAGGGTGTTTCTCAACACTTTGTAATCTTCTCTTTTCAATGGGTAACCAAACATAATCATCAACTATGAAACTCATGGCTTTTCTTTTCTTGTTAGCTTGTTTAGTGTATGATTGCTAGGCTTTCGCAATCATGTCTTTGACTTTAGCAAAAATAGTGGCATATGTATTGGCAATATCATCAGCAGCTTTAACTTTGTTTGATAATGAAGTAACAGGTGTAGACAATCTATGTCCATAAATGATTTCAAAAGGTGCTTTCTGTGTAGCTGTATGTGGTGTATTATTGTATGCAAATTGAAGTAAATGTAAATGTGTATCCCATATTTGTGGTTTTGAAATTGTGTATGCATACAAAAGATCTAATATTGTACTATTAGCTTCTGTTTGCCCATTGGTTTCAGGATGAAATACAGATGAGAAATCAATCTTTGTACCTAAATTAGCAAACAAAGTAGTCCAAAAATTATTGCAAAATCTAGAATCATGATTAAAAAAAATAACTTTTGGCAAACCATGGTTAATGAAAACAATTCTAAAAAAACAATTGAGCAGCTTGAGATGGAGTTAATGTTTTCTTGCATGGAAGGAAATATGCTTGTTTGCTAAATCGATCTACAATAGTCCAAGTCATATCATGATTAGCTTGGGAGTTAGGCAAACCAGTTATAAAATCCATTGAAATATGTTTCCATGCTTGTTCAAGGATTGGTAAAGACATTACCAAACCATATTGCTTACCATGGTGTTGCTTAACTCTTTGATAAATTAAACACTCAGATACAAAGTTAGAAACATCAAATTCCATCTGTGGCCAGTAAAAATCTTCAACCAATGTACACAAAGTAGAAATAATACCTCTATGAACTTGATATGGAGGACAATGAATTTCGTGCAATGTCACAAATGATCAAAATGGAACAGTTACACACAATCTTTCTTATAAAACATAAATCCTTCAGAATAAGACAATGAATCTATGGAAATCCAGTTATTTGTAATTAGTTTATTCCAATCAGCTTGAAATTTGGGGTCTTGGTCATAGACATCTTTCATAGGGATAAGGGAATCAAAAGATATAATAGAGATATTATGGATTCTTGGTCTTCTACTTAAGACATCGGCAACAACATTCTCTTTTCCAGGTTGATATTGGATAAGTGGATGAAAACTTTGAATAAAAGCAACACATTTAATATGATGATCAGAGATTTGTGGTGGCTGACTAAGGAGATGTTTAATACTTTGTTGGTAAGTTTTGATCATGAGTTCAAATCCCATTAAATAGTGTTTCCATTGACATAAATTAGCTTGTGCTACAGCTAGCAATTCCTTATCATAGGTAGAATACTTGAGTTCAGATGGTTTAAGTTTGCAACTAGAGTAGGCTATAGGATGTGAATCTTGCATAAGGACCGCTTCTATTCCAGATCTACTAGCATCAGTGACTACTAGAAAGAATGGTCTATTAAAGTTAGGTAATTGCAATACAGGAGCGTGGGTTAAAGCATGTTTCAATAAATCAAAAGACCTTTGTTGATTATCAGACCAATGATATACAATACCTTTCTTTAACAATTTTGTCAAAGGCAATGCAAACAATGAAAAATTTCTCATAAATTTTTTGTAAAAGCTAGCAAGTCCTAAGAAAGAACGTAAATCATGCACAATTTTAGGTATCGGCCAATTCAAAATTGTTTTTGTCTTTTTAGGATCAACTTTAGTACCATTAGAAAAAACAATATTTTCTAAGTATTCAATGTCAGTTTGGAAAAATTCACTCTTTTCAGGGTTAGCATATAATTGATTCTCTTTCAATAATGTGAAAACCAAAGATAAATGTTCATAATGCTCGTTCTCATTCTTACTGAAAACCAATATGCCATTAAAGAAAACAATTACACAATGTTGATATTTTAAAAATATGTGATTCATCATATGACTGAATGTGGCTGGTGCATTAGTTAAATCAAAAGGCATAATAAGGAATTAATAATGACCAAATTGAGTTCTAAATGTAGTTTTGAAAATATCAGGTGTATCCAATCGTACTTGATAATATCCATATTTGAGATCTATCTTACTAAATATTGAGGCCCCTTGTAGTTTATCCATGAGGTTGTCTACCCTAGGGATTGGATATCTATTCTTAATAGTGATCTTGTTTAGGGTACGATAATCAATGCACATCTTATAGGTATTATTTTTCTTCTTGACTAACAGGATAGGTGCACCAAAAGGAGAACTATTGGGCCTAATAAGTCCTCGAGTTAAAAATTCTTCAACTTGGGCTTGGATTTCTTTCTATTCAACTTGATTGTGTCTATAAGGTGCTTTACATGGTGGTTGAGAGCCAGGAATTAAGTCTATTTTATGATCTTCAGGACGTATAGGTGGGAAACCAGGTAGTAAGTCAGCAACAAAACTATCTTTAAATTGTGAAAGAAATTGTGCGTTCCTAGGATGCATTTGATTTTCCTTAGCTTCAATTTCATTCACCCATACTAAGTATGATTTGCTATCTTTTCTTAATGCACGTTTAGCCTGTGTTACCAAGCAATGGAAAATTATCTAAAGTGTGCATACCATGTAATGTGATTTGTTTCCCATTAGAATAAATCTTCATTGAATGCGTAGAAGAATGTATATCAGGATTATATTTATGATGCCAAGGCATTTCTAAAATAATGTCACTAGATTGCAAAGGCACAACTAAGGAATTTCTGTGCTCAACATAATCACCACTTTTAATTTCTAAATTATGAACTTATTGTGTACCATTGTATCTAGCGCCTAAGAATGTAGCCTTGATGCGATAATGAGTTGAAATAGTATGTAAATTCAATTCCTTGACCAATTTTGCAGAAATAAAATCATGTGTGCTCCCATCATCATCATGTAAAACAATCTTTTCTTTACCATGCACAAGACATTTCATTGTTAATAAAGAATGAGGATTTGGCATACTTAGTAAAGTATCTGACGTAGTACTGATATATTCATCGTCTTCCGTGAAATCTGGCATTTCTTCATGGTCTTCATCTTCAGTTGCTCCCAAGTAGTTGATGTAAAAAATTGGCTTTTTGGATTGACAATTCATTGCTAGATGTCAGGTTGGTGGCACTTGTAGCAAACTATAGATTTGGCTTTGGAAACATTATTGGTAATGGCTGGGAGTTTAGGTATATTGGGATTTGGCTGAAAAGATGGCTTAGGATTTGAATTTGTGTTTGATGGCAAAGTAGGGGGTTGTGTCCAGGATTTATGGAAAGAAGATGGAACAAAGAGATTTTGATTGAATCTTTGAAAGCTAGAATTGAATTGCTTTGTACAGAGGTTATCGTTACTTGGAAATTGTTGTGGTCGCTTCTCTCGTCCTCGAATTTTTTCTTCAGCATCATGGACCAAAGAAATCGCATCCTCAAGAGTCGTTGACATGAACATGTTCACCTTCGCATAGAAGTGACCAAGCAGACCAGACATAAACTTGCACTTAAGGATCGCCTCAGGTACATCTTCAAGCATTCAAAGTTGCAATAAGGCGTTCCAGAAAGGCTGAGTGTATTGCGAAATAGGCTCATGATATCTTTGTTGCAGAAGATCCCATTGTTTGATTGCTTTTTCATGGAATTGAGGTGGAAGAAAGTTTTGCAAAAATTTCTTTTGAAAAGCCTCCCAAGTAGTAGGACAATCAATACTTTTTTGGACAATAGTCCACCATAACGATGCTCTATCCACTAAATGGTTAGTGACACACTTGAGTTTTTCTTTTCAGTATACTGTTCTTCATGGAAATAATCATTAAACTGACTGATAAAAGCGAGAACAGTCTTTCTGTCACATAGCCCATTACAAGTACGGAATTTGAAATTTCTTTTACTTATCTTGGCTTCTTTCCTGATAGATTGTACTTCTAGTATCGCATCAATCATACGTTATATAACATCTTGAGGTTGCGGTCCATCTTATTCAATAGTAGATCATTGAAGACTAGCCAGTTGAGCTTGTAAATTTTGACGTGCTCTTCATTCCTCTTAAAGCTGCATCATAATTAGGTCCAATTTTTGCTCCATCATTGGTTCCGACAAATCACCTTTGGCCATAAAATCTTCCATATTTTGATTGGACATCCTGCAAAATTTCAAACAACCTCACACACTCGAAATCTTGTTTGCGGGATGAGCGTAGCTCAAGGTTGGGTTTACAAGGCTTGCTTTAAATATAAAAAAAAGGCTTTTTGCGATCTTTCTTCTTTGCAGATACGAAAATTGATGAAGTCCTCTTCAAGTGGGAAATAGACTATACATGTCAGTTTGCTTATTGAAAACTGTCTCTGTCAAAGTGCAAGTACGAACGGGGACTTGTTGAAGTTTTCAGGATTAATTCGGGAGGAAGAGCTCAATGTGAACACCCATTGTGAGAAGGAGATTATTAATGGCACTTATAAGATTTCCTAAATCTTAGCTTTAATCTTTTCAAATAAAAAGCTTATACAAATCGTAATCAAACGTATAGGACGGTGGCATGTCGTCGTCATAATTGACGATATCCAGTACATGTTGTTGCCGTAATGCGTTGGATTTAAGAGATCAAGATTTTTTTTCTTTAAGCTTAAAGCTTAAGCTTAATTCAAAGAAAACTGACTTTTAGTTTGAGAGAGAGGGGAAAAAAAAAACGTTTTCCAAAGGAGCTTCTTGAGTGGTCCTCCATCGACAGAGAGTAGTCCTTCGCGATCCAATAGCATAATAGGGGGTTCTTTACCGCCGGAAACACACTGGTATTGACAGTTCGTTGCGAGACTGATTGTATAGCCCGTTCGTTCTAGGAGCTTTGCCTTTGACACGAGATGGTAAGGATTGGAAGCCCTTGATCTCAGCTTTGCTCTGATACCACTGGTGCGCAAATCGGATGCTGGATGCGTACATAGCGAGTGCCAGAAGATCCCCAAGAACAAAGAACTCTACTTAAGCTCTAAAAGCAAGAAAGAAGATTTGCACGACATAAGGCAAAAAGACAAATTGGGTACAATCTCCCCCCATGCCTTGTGTGAGCACTTCACAAGGCATGTATAATTTATTCATCTCAAAGCTAAAAAATAGCCTAATTTTACAATAAGTATGCGTTAGATTTTGTGTTTGCTTTTGTCCAAATAAAGAATAAAGCGGTGTGCTGATACTATGCACACATAGTTTGAAAAAACATGAAATGCATCATCATCTAACTTCTTATTAATCAAGAGATTCAATGTGATCTGAGTCATTAGTATTAGTATGAGTTGCATGGATTATTCAAAAATACTAGATTTTTGGAGAATTTTAGCCTATTTTTGATATTATTTATTGTAAAAATCCAAAAAAGTTAGAAAAGTTTCTAGATTAGGATGGCATGCAAAAACCTAGTTGCTTTTCCAGCTAGTTCTGGGATTTTCATAAAAAAGACAGATTGGCAAAATCACGCACGTTGCGATCGCTATTCACAGGCTGAGAACTATAGTTTGAACTGGAAGAGGAAGAAGTGATCTGCGAGATCCTGAGCAGGAGTCCTGCGTTTTAACCCCCCTTTTGGAGCCAACCAAGCCATTAGATTTGGGTTTCGAGCAACAGAGAAGGAGCTGTAATTTTGATGCACGTTTTGTTCTACGAAGAAGCTCCAAGAGATCTAATGCCTGGAGATTGCTTCTGAGTAGTGCAAGGATTCCAGGTTCTTTCAATACATATTGATTCAGTTCATTGTGCTTTGTCTTTGTCATGTTTACCACTTGTGTATTCTCTTTCTTCTCTTCCATCTCCTATCTCTACTTCCTTCTACCTTTGATCCCCGGTGGATTTGACCTTTCGGCCAAAACCCCTCCGACATTGGTGAACTCGATGTGAAAGGTCATCAGAAGAAGGAAAGATAAGATGGGAGAATCTTTGAACACAATCTCCAATGATGTTTTGCAATACTTGGTGCAAAATATGAATATGCTTATGCATGTACAACAACAACAACATGTGATGCAAGCTTCTACTCAAATAGAAAGTGTTGTGATGAATGCTTTGCAAGAAATTGAGCGTGAGGTAAAGTTATTCAATGGTAGAAATGTATCTACATATATACATACATATGCTCAAATGATGGAATTCTTTGGGGTGGCTCAACCTGCATGGAGGTGATATTTTGTACGTGTTACTGTAACTAAAAGCACAGATTACTGAATTATAGATGCAAGGTGCTGATTGGGTAGCCTTCAAGAAGACACTCAAGGAAGAATTTTACATTGAAGATACCAGTTTGATTACGTGCAAGACTTTTCAGGAGTAGTTTTTACAACCCAATAAGGGTCTTGTGGCTACAGAATTGTTAAGAGAATTTGAAAGTAGATTTGAGCAGTTGGATCTTGCAGAATAGCAAGATCTTGCGAGTCAGAAAATTGAATTGTTTCTACAGGCAGCTGATCCTGAGCTTCAGGAGAAGCCTGATGATTTGCTGGAGGAACAGATTACAGAGATAGGTTTGAAAACAGAGTGGAGACATGTTAAGAAAGTTGTTAGTGCACTTGTGAAGAAGCATAGAAGAAGAGAAAGACTACATGTCTCTAGCTTACCCACTCTTACGGGCAAAACAGTTGATGTATCTAGTAAGCCACCTAATTCTGTGGCTAACACTATGACTGTACTTGCTATTTTTCCCTCTGTTAGGGAAGATTCCTTAGATGAATTGGTCAAAGGGATGCGGGGTCTTCAATTGAAGGTTGCAAAATTGGATGAAAAAGGACAAGAGGAAAGGGGACGGGCAGCAACCCCTAAGCTAGGAAAAAGATGTATGTGGTGTGATATTTTGCACCATGAGAGAAAGGATTGTGTTGCCTATCAGGAGGCCTTGGTGCACGACATGTCATCTTTTGGAAAGATGGAAAGATCCATGTACAAGAAATGGGATTGCCTCTTGCTTTGAATTTTGGAAAGGGAGGTATGTAGAAGTTGTTGGAAGACTTGCGTGTTCGAAATGCTTATGGGTGGTACATGCTTCTACTTTTGGTCTACAGTTGGATAAAATGCATGGCCAAGTGATGGTTGATCCAAAGGCTAAAATATGGACATATGCTTTACATGCAGCTGAAAAGAGAAAGGTTACTGATTGTGAAATGTCTCATGCAGGGCAAGACATTCATGACATAACTGGTTGGGAATCACTGGTAGATGTATATTCAGTGTATGCATATTTAGCAAAGGTACCAAACACGGATGTACTTGTGAAAGGAAAACGAAAAAGAGATGAAGATAATGCAGGGACATCTAAAAGAATGACAAGAAGAAGTGTGGATCAGCCTAAAGCTGCAAATCAGCCACCCCCCGAGCATGTTATGGAAGAGGTCAATCAGGAGGAAAAACAAGATAACAAACAAGAGGGCAAAAAGAAGGGAAAGCATCCAAGATATAAGTTGCAGTCTGACATTGAGACAGCCACAGATCTTAAGAAGGTTCTTGAAGAACAGATCCTAAACAGTCGGGTGGAATTCACCTTGGGAGAGGTGCTTGGTGTTGCCAAGCGAGAATTTCATGATGAGATCATTGACATAATTAAAAAGAAGTGTCAGTTTCTTGATGATATCACTAGTGCATTGCTGCAATTTGAAGAGGAAACTAGTTTGTTGGGTATTTGGGCTGAATATGAGCATGAAGTAAGTACATGATTGTCTATGCAGGATGCTACTAATCAGTGACAACATGTGGAAAAGAGAAGAAAGTGGTTGAAAATGCATTATCTTGTAGCAATATGCATGGTGGAGTAAGGCAGATGCAACAATATGTGGAATAGACTCTAGGATTTATTCCTCAAAGTCACTACACAAAAAATCATTGGGCTAGGGCTACCAGTGAAATGGTAGTGAAAATAGGGGAATGTGAAACTCCTTGTGTTGCTTTACTTGACCATGGATCTGAGATAATGTCATTGAGTGTGGATTGTATGAAAATGGTTCATGGCATGTAGATACTGATCATAGTTGGTGTATGAGGGCTACAAATAATTCTTTGAGAGAGCTTTATGCTACATGTCCTAATGTAAAAGTGACAATTGGTGGTGTACAAGAAGAACAATGCTTCTTTGTGTAAGATAATTCCTCATATGCAGTGATTTTGGGACAGCCCTATATTACAGGAGTGCATATGGAAACAAAGGTGCTTGATGATAGTTCTGCTTATGCAAGAGTCAGAAGCAAGGATGGGAGGAAAGAAGTCCAATTTCTTACTGTTTGTGTTAATCATCCTAGAAATCAGGATACACTTCAAGAGTCTCCTTTGGCTCCAAATGCAAGGGAATTCAAAGACCAGGATTTTCATTAAGCATTGCTGTAATGTGGGGCTATAGCAGTGCCATTTAGAGGATATACTCGCCTCTTGATGGAATGAAGCATGTATTTACTATTGGTTATTCTCAGACTATAGCAAACAGTTCATGTTGGTTTAAGCCTATGAAAGCTATGTGCAAGGCTGAATGCATGTCTATGAAACGGGCTACTAAGGAATTGAAAGTATTAGGATTGTTAGCTAAAAATGAAGGCATTTC